>NC_056747.1:513629784-513679705 GCF_019279795.1 Protopterus annectens | reverse complement strand
GGCAGGGGGAAGGCACAAACTGACAGGCTTTCCAAGGAAAAGGACAGGGCATCCACTTTCCAAGCATGACTGTGGGGATTTCTGGTGCAGAATTTGTTCAATTGGTAGTTCTGAGGGCAGGCAAACAGGTCTCCCTCTGGTGTCCACCATTTGCTCCTCAAGAGCTTGAATATTTTGGGTTCCAGTTTCCATTCGTGTGGGTCCATGAGATTTCTGCTTAAGTCTGCCAGTGAGTTTAGTTTGCCTGGCAGGAATTGAGCTTGTAGGTTCACTTGGTAGGTCAAGGCAGTGTTCCACAGAGCCATAGCTAGTCTGCAGAGTGGATAAGAATGGGTTTCCTTCTGCTTGTTTATGTACCACAACTGTGGTGTTCTCTCTTTACCAATAGTTGTCCTGGAAGAATAACGTCTTTGAAGGCTGTCAGAGCATTCTGTACAGCTAACATTTCTTTGATTGATATGCACGTGCATCTACTTTGGGTTCCATTTGCCCTGAATGCACTGCCCTGCCATGTGAGCCCCCCATGCATAGTCTGATGTGTCTGTTAGGGTTTGGGTTGCAGGGGGTAGAGTGAAAGGGGAGTCCCTTGTTGTGGTTGCAGGCCTCTGCCCACCAACGGAACTCTGTCCTTGAGCAAGGAAGGAATCATTGTTTCCAGGTCCTGAGAATGTTGACACCAAAGACTTTTAGGTACCATTGAAGTTTCCTCATCTGCAGTCTTGCATATGGAATTAACAGAATGCAAGAGGCCATGAACCCTAGGACTTGCAAAATTTTCCTTGCAGATAGCTGGGTTTTGTGGCCAGTAGTTTGAAGTAGGTTGTCAAATGAACTTGTTTCTCTGGAGTGAGGAATGCCATCTGGGAAGTTGTGTTCAAGCTTGTTCCCAGGAATACAATCTGTTGGCAGGGTGCTAGGTGTGATTTCTTCTCGTTGATGGAGTACCCCACTGAGGATAGAAGTCTCTCGACATATTCCAGGTGTTGTAATAGCAAGTCCTGACTTTCTGCCTGAATCAGGCAATCGTCAAAGTATGGGTAAATCTGAATATTTCTCTGCCTGCAAAATGCAATGGCTGGAGCTAGGCATTTTGTGAGTACCCTGGGCACAGTAGATAAGCCAAAGGGAAGTGCAGAGAACTGATGGTGCATGGAGCCCACCCTGAAATGTAGGTATTGTCTGCAGGATTCCCTTATTGGGATGTGCATGTAAGCTTCTTTTAAGTCTAGGGTTGCAAGCCAGGCATCCTTGGCTAGCATAGAAGAAGCTAAAGAAGAGTTTGCATTTTGAATTTTGGAACCACTAGAAAGGTGTTGAGAATAGATAGGTCAAGGATAGGACACCAAGAGTTTTCTTTTCTGGGAACCAGGAACAGTCTTGAATAAAAATCCTGTCCCCTTTGTTCTGCTGGGACATGTTGAATAGCCCTGAGTCTGAGGAGAAAGTACTTGCTTTTTGGGCCTCCTGCCCACTGGTTTGGGGAGGTCTGGCCATCCATGGGGTTGGGAGTGAGTGGAAGTGGAATCTGTATCCTGGGAAACTATGTTTAAAAACCCATTTGTCTTGGGTAATGAATTCCCAGTTTTTGCATGCAGGTGAGCTTTCCTCCTAAAGGTGCAAGTAGTTGAGCAAGGCTTGCAAGAGTTAAAGATAAGTCATTGTGCAATTTTCCATAGGGGGTGGTTTACTACTCCTTGCTTTGGAAGTGGGAGCCCCCCACTGCTTAGATCTGTGCATAGCCTGAGACTGAAGTCTTGGTCTGCTGCTCCTGGGTTTGGACAGAGAAGGCCTGGAAGGGACTGGAAAGGACCAGTTCTTTGAAGGCCAATGCCTACTGAATCTAGGTGGCTGTACTTGTAAGAAATCTTTAACAGTTTGCATAGATTTAGCTTTTCCTCCATCCTTTGAGGACTACTTCTGCTTTGTTCCAAAAGACACTCTTGGTTTAAGGGTGCATCCAGTAATTTAGCTTTAACATGATCTGGCAAGTTTTGTTCCTTAAGCCAAGCATGCCTTCTAAGTACAGACCCAGTGACAGCAGCCCTGTAAGATGCTTTTAAAGCATCAAAACCGCATTGCAAAGTATGTTTACCAACTTGGGTCAGCAGAATGCATTAACTCTTGTAAATCTTTGTGTTCTGCACAGTCAGGAATCAACATAATTTTCTGTTTAAGCAGTCCCATAATATGCTGCTGATAACTTTAACATATGAAACTGACAATTTAAAGCCCTAATGGCCAGAGTAGCAGACGTGCATATCTTCTTACCCCATCTGTCTAAAGCCCTAGAATCTCTGTCAGAAGGGGTAGGATTTTTGGCAGTAGTAGCCTTAATGCCTTTTGGTCCTTAGGAAATGGTCTCTGGATCCGGCAGTAGGATTCTTGAAAAGGAATTTGAGAGAGTCAGGTACTCTGTAGTACCTGTCTGGTTTCCTGGGAGCTGAAGGCAAAGTGTCTGGGGTAGATCTGGATTCCAAGAAAACATCTACAATCTCCAGAACAGGAGGGATAGCTAGAAGCCTGTGTGAGGCAGGTTTAAAAATTCCTTAAGTCTCTTTTTGGACTGAGAATAGCCCTGGCTTTCCCAGTGGAAATGCTCCCCAAGGGTATGCAAGGTTTCACCAAAAGAAAAATCTTCTGGAAGGGTAGCAGACAGAATGGAATCCTCTGCATCGGAATCCTCATGTGTAGATAAGGGGTAAATCCTGGTATCAGAAGGAATAAAATATCAGATTCCTGATCAGAAGAATCAGAAGGAAAATCAGTTCTAGTCTTTTGAGGGGAAGGCTGGCTTCCCTAATTAAGGTAATAAGGTCTTCAGCCATTCTAATCATTTGTTTTGAGGCATGTGGGCCTGAATGCTTTGGTCTCGTTTTCTAGGTGTAGTCGACTTTAGGCCTGAGAAATTTGGTATTTTGGAAACAAAGTCGTTGGTTTAATATGAAAATCCATAGGCCTGAATACACCCCTCAGAAGCCGGTGCCTGCACAGTGACTCCGGACCCATCCAAGGTAGAGACATCCAGGTTCCATAGTCGAAAAAGCATCTTGCAGCATACCGGACTCCAAATGGGTCTCAGTAGAGGCCTATGAATCTGTAGAAGGGCATCAGGGGCTGCAAAGCCTCACTGACTTACCGAGACTGGCGACTAGCTTAGCAGGCGTCTTGGCAGTTTGGACCTATGCGGTCTGTCTCTGTCTTTATCCTTACGTTTTTGGAAGATCGGTAGTCGGATGGCTTAACAAAGCCATTCTTAGTATGGAGATCGAGAACAAGTATTTAGCTACAAAAATAGCCCGACGAATAGTTCAGGCATTGAACAAGGCACAAAACCAACAGCAGGACATTGGTCTGGGCCTAAACAGGTGACACAGTAAGAATGAAAATTATTTGCTTTCCACAGGCAAGACAATTATTAATTTTTCTGACATTGGTTAGAGCAAGAAAAAGGATCCCCAACAGACTTATCTTTTGAAGACTTCAGGTCTGAAACGAAATGAAAATTTCAGGAGTCAGCCGGCGCAGGAACTGCTTCTGCTTGGGGCACACAAGAAAGACTGATGTAATGGCACAGGGTGCATGTTTTATACCCATGACGTCCTAATGTCATGGAAGAAGCGGAAGCATCAGACACAGAAATCCCAAGACTCTGGTATTCAGGCGGCTGGGCTACCTGCAGGCAGATAACCCAAATGTGATGACTGCAACAGTGAAACACGAAGAACATCATCTTGATATTCAATGCTAAAAGGACTGCTCTCATCTTTAGAACACTGATGTCTGGTTGGTCTCTAGAGGTGCCTTGACTATCCTTCAAGAAATGACTCACCACTCAGTTGGGAGCCATCTGTGTCCGTCTGGCCAAAGCAGCTCAGGTTAATGTCTGACTGGTTCATCACAAGATGATGCATACCAGATGAGTTTGACTGGGAATAAAGGAGAATATTGCAGAAGAGACCACTGAACATAGATTCCACTGTCACATATAGAAATGTATCAGGGAATTAAGACTGGACTGGCATTCAACCTAGAGCCTGAAGGATAAGTATGGCTGAAGAGCATGATGAACAAATTTGCCAAACTGAAACTTTGGTATCTATATGATGAACAGGCAGATAATTTGATGCATTGTGTTTAACTGGGCACAATGAACTAGGCTCTGTACTTGTAGCTTGGATTTAGAAATTGACTGTAATGCCTAGTACTTGACAAGCTGGAGCAAATAGCCCCTGAACTGTTCTAGGAGATACCTGTTGCAGTGAGGAGCCACTCATCTAAATATGGAAACACTGAATCCTACAGTCTCATGTGAGCTGCTAACTGCCATACACTTGGTGACAATCTGTGCTGAGGAGGCCAAGCGACATCTGAGCGGATAGTGGTTGGCTATCAGAAAGCACAGATATCTTTTAGGAGCATCTGTTCATTTTGAAGTGATGGTATGCATCCTGAAGTATGACTGAACATCCAATCATCCTTGGGCAGAATGGACTGAAGTGACCATTTGAAACTTTGATTTCCTCACAAATTGTTCAGGTTGCTTAGACTTTTTCTTTGGCACTAAAAGAAGTTAAATTAAATCTTCTTTGGTTTAGAGGGACCTCCTGGATGACTCTTGTCCAGCAGCTTCTAAATTCTTAGCTGCAGCTTCTCTGACTGGGTGGACAGTCAAAGCTTTCTTCGGTTGGTGGAAAGAGATGGTATGAAATAAAGAGTTGTTACTTCCATAACTTGGCATATGTGATATCCAGTGTCATTTTTCTTCACAGATAACTTGGATCAGACCTCGGATCCGAGCTGGCATGATGGGCAGATAAGAGCTCAAGCTCCTATTCCATAATCCCTGCTGACCTGAACATTGATTGAGTTTGATGGTAAAAGAAAAGGCAGCATGGTCTGCCCAGGAGACCAATGCTCCAGAAAGAACATCCTCTGGTTTTAGGTCCCCAGAAGGAAGGTGGAGGTGAATTTGATGAAATGACACTGACAGCACAGATTTCAAGTTATGGTAAGTACATAACTCTATCTGATGCTATCTGTATCATTATTCATCACAGATGGGTCAGAGTCCCCTGCTGCTATATCCTGGGTGGCCTCAGGAAGGATATACTGCAACACAGAGGAACCAAAGAAAGCCCTGTTCCCAGACACCAAATTCAATGTTTGTGAAAAAGTGTGGGATTAGACCAAGAAGCAGCAGCACAAATCTCATCCAAAGAAAGGCGTAGCCACAGACCTGGTAATGGCTTTAACTGGTCAGGATAGCTCCATGTGCCTGCTGTATAAATGTAGGAAATACAGCTAGCAATACATTTGAAATGGTTAACTCAGTAACTGCCAGCCCTTTTCTTGAGAAAGGCCATGAAAACTTGTCCACTTCTGAAATTCTTCAGTCCTCAGGATAAAATGTAGCTGCCTATGGATGTATAAACAGTAGCATACTCCTACTGTAATTGGGAAGAAAACTGGTAGATCAACAGATTGGTTGAGTGTGGCTTCAAAGCCACCTTCAAAATGAAGGATATGTCTAAGGGATACCCTATCCTGTGAAAACCATAAAAAGGGGGCTTAATGCTGAAGGCAACTCTGAAACTCTCTGGCAGTAATAGCCACCAGCAGTCTTCCAAGACAAACTTAGATCAAAGATGTAGCCGGTTCAGAGGGCTTTTGTGTCAAAGGTGGAACACAGATTAAATCCCATGGTGAGGCTCTGATAGGATGGATAGTTTAGAAGCAAAGGTCTCATTCAAATGGAAATTAAAGTTGGCTGCCAACTGAATTAATTGAGAAATGCACCTTCTTGGAAGGAAAGCCAAGAACACCAAAATGTCCAGAACTGGGGCTGAAAGAGATCCACTTTGTTATCTGGCTCAGACAGAAAATCTTTTCCATTTACTGGAATACACCTTCTTAGTAGCAGACTTCTGAGAAGCTAAGATGATATTTTTACTGGGGGAGATAGACTGAAAGGATCACTGGAACTGGAGGAACCAAGCAGTTAGATGAAGAGTCTAAGTTGGAAGAGAAACCCCCAGGATGGGAAATAAGATCTGGATCAATATCCAGGAGAATACAAATGAGACCAAAGGAGAACCATGCCTGAGAGGCCAAAGAGCAATGAGGATGAAGGTCTTCAGGTGGCGGGCTTTCTGTAAGAAAATAGGGGAGTTGGAAAGCATAGAGGACCCAATGGCCAATCATGAACCAGAGCATCCTGGGACTCTGGCGGGGAATCAGGGCAAAATAGTCTGCATTTGTGGTTGACTGGAGAGGCAAAGAGATCAGCATGGTGACTCAATGGTCTATATCTGAAGTCTAATGGATTCAGGGACCACTCGTGGCATCAAAATGACATGCTGAGTTTGTTGAGCATGTTGGAACTCCTGGAATGTGTTGCAAGAAAACTGATGCCCATTCCCACACTCTCATGGCTCTGCACAGGTAGATGTTCCCCTTGCTTGTTGATGTACCAGACCAGCCATGTTGTCTGTTTGAACTGCTATAGTCCCAAAGGAAGACATCCTGAAAGGCTTTCATGTTAGCACTGCTCCCATCTCAGAATTTATATGCAATTTGGCCTCTGTGACCATGTGCCTTGAACCATCTTTCCCAAAATGCCCCAAACAGGAGGCGTCCGTGGTCACATGGATTGGACAGAAGACAGAAGGGTCTGCTGAGAGTTAGGTTCAGAGACCCCAGCCATGAAGCAAAGGTGATTTCTGCAATGAGTTATGCAGGGCTAGACATGGGATGAACCAGTGGACCATGAAAGTTCACTGCAGAACTCACAGTGGCATTAACTGTATGGAACTGCCATTTAACAGCTTGTAGAATTAGATGGGCTGCTGAACTCTACCAGTAAAGTGATAGACTTGATTTGAATGTTGAACTCTGATAAAGTCAGCTGCAGTTTCCAACAATGTCAGTTGAACTAATGACTCTAGGTCCTGACAAAAGATTGGATTTGCAGATGCCTGTGATACCAAGCTCCTGAAAAGGTTGAGGGTATTTTCAGACAGTTGATGCCTTGTGTGGGCAGTGAGGTCGTCAATTATAGAAACACCTGGAACCTTGCAGCCTGAGTGAGCTGCCACTGCCATTACATTTGGTAAACACCTGGGGGTTGTGGTGAGTCAAAGGGCAGGGCTCTGAACTGGTAGTGATTGGCCCCCAGCGAAGCGAGATGTCTCTGGAATGTCTGTATCTTGATGATAGTACATCCTTGAGATCTATAGAGCACATCCAATCATCTTTCCAAAGGGCAGAATGGACTGAACAGTGACCATCAGAACTTGACTTCTGGACTGACAATTCAATGAGATCCAAAATTGGTGCAGCCCCCAGGCTTTTTGGCACCAAAAAAAGAGTTCTGACCTCACTGTCTGTTGGACATCTTTGATGGTGGTTCTTGAAGTCTTTAACCTTGAGATCCAACACCCTTTGGCAGGGTGGAACAGCTGGAAGATTTTTAATAGGGGGTGAAAAAGGGAATGAATAACTTGTGGAAATGATCTCACCCACTGATCTCAGGATAGTCCAGGCTACTGGAGTGCAGGAAGAAACATCCCGACTGCTTACAGGACTGTTGGGCAGCGCTTCAGTGCGAAAGGGGTTCTCGAAAGGTTCCAGGAGCCCTGGTTCTGCAGACCCTCTGCCTCTGGGGCAGCATCTATCATTGAATCCTCTGTCCTGGCGGAAGAAGATTCTTGGGAGCATCCTGGAAGGAGGACTGGGTCCTTGGAACCACATTTTTCTCTCCTCACTGAATCTTAGAAAGGATCTCTGGGAGTAGAAAACATCACTATGGCAGAATCTTACCTTCCTGCTCACTCACTGGGTTAATATTTCCTTGAGGAAGAACAACAAAGGAACCATCAAAGTGAAGAACACCTTGAAGGGTTCACAAATTGAAGGTGAAGTCACATGCTGTCTAATGGCAACCTGTGCCAGCTGCTGAGATGGACTCCACAGATCAACCTCATCAAGGCATTATAGGAAGTATTGTAGCCCCAAACATACATCTCCAACGCCCAGGTGAGAACTGCTCTCTCCAAGGCAAAAAACACAGCATCCATGGGACCGGATGGTGTCCCCGGCTGTGTGCTCCACGAACTCAATGAGGAATTAAACCCAGCTTAGGACAGCTGTTTAATCTTAGCCTCACCTCAGGATCATTACCCAAGGAGTGGCACGGCAACTGTGGTCCCACTTCACAAAGGCGGTGCCTCCACCGACCCTGGAAATTACCGTCCCATTAGCTTGACAAGCCTTATCTGCAAAAGCCATGGAAAGGATCATACTGGAACTCATAAATAAAGACATAGGGAACCAGACCTTGGATCCATCCCAGTTTGGCTTTGCTTCAAAGGTAGACTATGCCTCTTAACTTGGCTGACTTTTTCAAACAGTCACCAAGGCCATTGATGAGGGCAAGGCAGTCCATGCTACAGCCTACCGACCTGGCAAAGGCCTTCACACAATACCCCACTCAGGTATCATCGAAAAAACTCATCGGTTTAAATGTAAAACCCATACATCGCCAAAGATGGGCTGCAAACTGGCTAAGTGACAGAACCCACAGGGGTCAGAGTTGCTGGCGCCCATGTCAGACTCAAAGCTCAGTCACAAGTGGTGTCCCACAGGGCTCAGTCCTGGGACCACTCTTTTGTTCGGCATCTACTTTTCTGAAGTACAAGCAAACACAGGAGAGTTATGGCTGACAAAGTTTGCAGATGACTGCAAACTGGGCTATAGTCGAAAACACATCTGACACAGAGTATCCTTCAGAAGGGCCTCTACAGAAACGGATATGCTGGTGCCAGAGCCATGGCCCAAAGTTAAACGCCAAGGAAAATGCATAGTCATACCCCTTCGGGAAAAACAAGGTTACCCCAGCTACCAGCATAGGTGGCAATCCACTGAGCGAGAAGTCATCAGGGGATCTGGGGACCCCAGGTTGACAGTACACCTTTCGCTTTGATCGACACTCATGTTGCCGCAAAAGTAGTTAGGAAAACCTTCTCACGCTGCTCCACCTGATCATGAAAGGGGATTCACATCTAGATCTAGGAGGTCATGCGTTCCCCCTGTACTCACCTCATTAGACCATGATTGAGTACACAATGCCCCATTCGGAATGTATCTGAACCCGACACCTGCAGCAGCTTCGGAAAAGCCCCAAAAGTTCCTCACCAAAAGGACAAAGGGTCTCAAAAATACAGTGTCCTATGCTGCCAGACCAAAAGAACTCCAGCTCTATTCAGTCTCCATACCGCTTGCTCAGAG
Source organism: Protopterus annectens (assembly GCF_019279795.1). Classification (NCBI taxonomy): domain Eukaryota; kingdom Metazoa; phylum Chordata; order Ceratodontiformes; family Protopteridae; genus Protopterus; species Protopterus annectens. Next base: position 513,670,420 of record NC_056747.1, on the reverse strand, counting down.
AGGGTGACCTGTGCCTGACATATAAGGCCATGTCAAAACCCAGAGTTGATGAATATGTTTTCACTCCTCCAAAAAATCTAGATCCCTCCAGAACCAGCAAGGGCGGGAGACTTAAACCTTGGGACACAAGTTGGTTATTAATAGAACGCAGCTGGAGGAGGACAGATTCATCACCCAGAGACTCCCTATGCTGTGGAACAAAAATCCCGGTACATGTGAGGTAGAGCACCTGCAGCTGGCCTTGTTCAAGAGGAATCTTTGACCAATGGATGGGAGATCGCAGATATACCCTTAGGGATTACTTCCAGTGTCACTGCTAGACAGAGGCAATAACAGTAAAATAATAGGCATAGTTTTCTTCAAACTAAAGGGAAACTAAACGTAAAGCCACATAACATGCGAGCTAGGCTTATAAATGCCCTTGGGCAGATAGCCTAGGTATGAACCTATGAGTGAGTTCCATACCAAATCCTCTGAAGTCAGGTGAAATGTGCCATGTAGTTGGTTGTCCTCAGTTTGAATGCTTAGCTGAGAACAAGCATGCACTTTCCAAAATGGTCAATTGCCCGAGACTCTCTATTAAAGGGATGGACCAAGGAGCTCTGCTAGCTCCTTTTTAGTAGCAGTGGCCACCACAATGGCATCAGTGGGGATGCCATTACTCCAAAAAGCCTCATCTTTGGGTGGATTGAGGAATTTGTCTGCCTTTTTGGGTATCGCTTCCACTGTGTCCAGCACCTTCCAAGCCCTGCCGGCGATGAGTTCCACAAGTGCTCTGACAGGAGGGGATACTCAGGAAGAAGATGAGCCCATCCCAAAGGGCTTCAGGAACATGGATTCCTTTGAGCACGGGATGGGGGAAGACCAACTGCCTCTTTGCTTGACAATTTCGAGGATGTCCCCAAAGGAGAGTCTCCCTCTCCCGCCTCGAAATCCGTGTCCTCGATGAGGGATTCTCTAGGGAAGTCCAAGTGCCTCCTCTTACACATCTTCTTCAGAGGGTTCCTCCATGGTGGGCTCTGGGGAGGACACAAGAGAGACCAGGACCCCAAGCAGTGCCCATCTGAAGGCACTCACGGGAGGATTAACCCTGGAAGGATGATGAGGCCTCACGCCCCAAAGGTTGAGAGGGCTGGGAAGGACCTAGAGATGGAGACGTGACTGCCAAGCTGGAGAAGGTCCTCTATACTGTCCAGAAGGCCAACAGACTGGAAGAGTCCCCTCTCTCCTCTCCCGTGGCTGCAGCCATCCTGGAAGGAGAGGACCCGGCCTTGCAACACCAAAGCCTCCAGATGATATTGGCCCCAGCTGTCCAGTGCAGACACCCCAAGGGAAGGAATGGTTAGAAAACACCAGGCCTGCCCCCTGGGGAACCAGTGCTGAACCTCACGAGGGCTGGCGCAGCCTGTTCAGGCAACTTGTGAGAACTGGAGCCCGCCCAGGAGACCCCTGGCCCCGGTGTCAGGAAGGAAGGATACTGGACACTGTCAGCCTCTCTCACAAGGAAGGCTCTGATCATGATCGGTTGGAAGAGGACAGTGAAGTCCCGTGGATAAAAGCAGGTCCCCTAGGCAATTGTGCTGGGGATGGCAGCAGGCCTAACTCAATTTGGGCCTTGAGGAAACTCATCATCCTATCCATATCTAACGGGTATGGCTTCTGGAAGACAGAAGAATGTCCGACCTTGCGGAGATCCTGCCACAAAACTCTAGAAATCCCAAGAGGGGGACTGACTCAGATGTATCCGATCCGAACTCTTGGACCTGGAGGAGGCACTTTCAATGACTATCAGATCCAACAGAACAACTGGATCCAAAGTCTTGGTAGAATCTGGTGTTTTAACTGGCACACCAGATGGATCCGACAGATGGGTCGGATCTGAAGACCTCCGAGGCACAGAGGTCTCGGATCAAACAGATTGGTCCGATGTTCTTGTAAAGCTGAAGCCCAGATCCAAAGCCAAAAAGGCTGGGCTTGGATCTGCGACCAGAGGGCCTCGGCTTTTTAGGAAGATTTTCCTTAGAGGAAGGGGGATGCTTCCACTTAGGATCTGAAGGAGCCTTGGAGGGGGAGCCCGAAGCCAGAGAACCCCCCCCCCCCTTTAGCTAACCTCTTCAGCAACAATTTGTTCCTGCACTCCATCAGAGCCCTGGGGTTGAATGTGCCATAAATGTTGCATTCAACCTTGAGGTGAGGCTCTCCTAAACAGTAAACATACACCTCGTGTGAGTCGGAATGAGGCATCTTCCGACTGCACGAGGAGCATCTTTTGAAGGTAGGCCTGTCAGATATACTTCAACAAGAACACACGCACGGTCACAGAAACAAACAAGGGAGCAGAAAATACAAAAGGAAGAAATACCTAAACCTACCATCTTTTTAAAGAACTAGCTATTGGGGGGTGGGGGGGGGGGCAGAGCCCACGGGGAAAAAAGGTGGGTACCCAAAAGACAACACTAGTTAAAAGTACAGGGAGGGGAGGAACAGAGAACTAACTGCACTATAGCATAAAACGGCCTAAAGAAAACTATAGAAACCCAAAATAAGAAACCCCAGAATGTAAAGCACTTATCTGAATGAAAGCTTGAACTACTGGAATCACGTCCTTAGCATTTCATGACAAACAAGATCTGAGGATTACAGGTCAGCAGGGGATTACAGGAAAGGGGAGAAGCTTGAGCTCTGGATATGTCCATCAGCTGCAATCTCGGATCAGAGGTCAGATCCAAGACCCATCCGTGATGAATAATGACACGGACAGCATGACATCCTCTGGATATTATTTTTTGCACCAAAGAATCTTTTGTTATAAAAGTCCAGGCATCTGGGTACAAATTTAAGCACCCTACGAATGCTTCCAGAGATCAGCAGTCAGGTAACCTTTCAGGAGTGCTGAAAGGTTCTATTAGGAAAGTAATCCTGAAAACCCTAGTTTTGTGAGCCCCCTCTGCTGCAAGGATGGTATCTTCCATTTGAAATCCCTCTGCCTCTGAAGGAGTTGTCCCAGCTTGAGTCCTTGAAAGATCTCTGGAATTTACAGAACCACATTTTCTTACACCCTCTGATTCCAGAAAAAAGGATCGTTGAGGGGCAGGAAAGGGAATCCCTATAGCAGACAGGGTCTTTCCTTTCTGTTCAATGTGGGAGAGTATTTCTTTAACAGAAGGACCAAACAAGGACATTCCATCAAAAAAGCAGTGAAACTGAACTGGAGGGTGGTACCCTTTGCAGCATGGGATATCAACTTCATGGATGCAGTGGAAATGTATAACAGACTGGCCAGTTTTGAAAAGCTACTTGGTCAAATCCCTGTGCAATATTGTAAACTTGAGTCAAATTAAGGAACCTAAAGGCAAAGGTGGCTGAAGCAAATGCGCACTTTCCAAATCTGTCCAATACCCTTGATTCTCGATTAGGAGGAGGCTAGAGAAAGAAGCTCTACTGGGCTAGCTCCTTTTTCTTGGCTGCCACCACAAATACAGCATAAAAAGGGATTCATTTGCTCCAGTGGGGGCTGTCTTTTAGTGGTGCCAAAATCTATGCCCTACGACAGTCTAGGGTGATAAGTGCATCAGCTGGGGACTCACCCAAGATGTAGATGGGCCAGATGGGCCAGAAGCAAAAGCTTCCAGAAACACAGACTCCTCTGGGGAAGAATTATCTGAGGACCAACCACCTTTCTGCTTAAGGATCTCCAAAATGTCTCCAAACAAGACATCATCAGGTGGTGATCCAGGAGACCCTTCCCCTTTGTTGAAGTCAGTATCCTCAGTGAGAGATTCCATAATGGAATCTATGTGCCTTCTTTTGCACATTCTCTTACACTGAACCGCCTCATCAAGACATTTCAGGGAGGTGTCCGAAGAGAGAGGGAAAATTCCTTCAAGGCAACTGTCTGGATGTTAGATGGTACTGGCCATCCCTGTGGAATAGGTTTGATGGGATCAGAGCACAGACCTTTGGATCCTACATCCATTCTCTCAGCAGAAGAGTGAGGGTGCATCTCCTGGACAACAGAAAACCTCTCCATTACCTCGAAGGCAGATGGGCTGGGAGAAGCTCTAGCTGATCACCTCAGAGCTGAAACTTCCAAAGCAGATAACCGTTTCCTACAAGGACTGCTTGATGCATCAGTGATAAAGAAGATCACAGACAAAACAGCAGAGGTAAGAACCTTAAAAGTGACCAAGACTCCATCAAAACAATGCCCAAGTAGACAGGCAATAATCTGTCTATGCAAATCTAAAGTATGTAGACAGGAAGAGTTTCAAAGCCCAAACAGAAAATCTCTTTCATTTTGCTTTGTACATAGCTGTGGCAAGTTTTCTGGTAGCATATAAAACCTCTAAGGCATCATTCAGAAAAAAAGAAAAAGAACTGCAAATATCTGGCTCTCAGATGAAAGAAGGTCTTGCTCCAAAGAACAGCAGCCCCAGTCCCAGACTATACAGCTCAAAGGAATAAAGTTCTGCTCGAGACCAACACACATTGGACTAGGGGCTTGAGCACTAGAGAAAAAGGGGCAGAATAGGAGGGAGCATCCACTACCCAAGGGGAAAGATGCAGCTCTAGTTTGCTGCTTGGGTAGCATGTAACGAGCAAAATGTGTGCTACAGCCACTGAACCCTGAGCTGGCAAGTATGTGCTGCTGAGTAATGCAGAAGCACTTTGTAATTCTAGGGATGACAATTATGATTAGGTGTGCAACCCTCCTCCCCCCGATCTAGAAGGTACTGTGGATCTTCAGAGAACCACCAACACAATTAGGCACTCAGGGGTGGGGGCAGGGTATGCCAGACTTGCTGACTGACCCATGCCTTTCTCCTGCCTCTCACTGCCACAGGCCTCCATTCCATACTTGTAGTCCCATGTGAGCTTGGATAATAGACAGCTTGGTGTGGCCACCCTGTATATCCAGATGATGTCTTCCAGGAGGAGGAAAGAGTGGGCCAATCGGGAACCAGTAGCAGGGCCACTGGGTCAGCTGAAAAGCTAATGACATGAAGGCCAACTCCCTCCTCTCCTACTTCTTCAGAACATTGCCAGAAGAAAAAGATTAAGCAGGAAATGCATAAATAAGGTGTGTGTGTGTGTGTGTGTGTGTGTGTGTGTGTGTGTGTGTGTGTGTGTGTGTGCGTGCGTGTAGGGTTACTCAGGTGTTCACGGTGGAGTGAGGTTGTACATGTAAACATTCCTTCTCAATTCCCACAGAATATATACAAGTCAACACCTCTGTCTTGCTGCAATCAGCTGAAGAGGTGAATGTATCACCTTATGTGAAAAGAAACTTCTCATCACCCCAGGAACATTGTAATTACTCTGAATGTTGCTTGTCCTTAGCCTGAGATCCAAATAAGAAAATACAGTAACTCACAGTATTCGGCACTACTCTTGTTTGTAGCCAGCCATCAGAAAGATCTGATACCAAGTGACTTGCTTCCTGATGTAGGCAGATTCCTAATGGAGAAATAAGACCTCTGATTTGCTCTGTTAGATACCAAAATGCTGACTGGCCATCTGTACAAACATTTGCAGTCTGAAACTCCAACACAGCAGCCGCGTTTAAGACTGGCAGGAAGACTCACCTTATATGTGTAAAGTACAGTTGTGTGGGAACTTACCAAAACAGCTGATGTCCTACTTTTCACTGTTGCTGTAGTTCATACAAATGGGACATTCTAAAGAGCTTCAAACACCCAAAGACCCACTACCTTGATACTAACCCATCCCATATCTAGTAAATTAAGATATAATACTGTCATACTCTAGGTATTACTGGCTAGGCTTTAAAGGCTCTTGTAATATTACCCCGATAATCACCCATGAACCTATAGAGGACAGCTATATGTCCAGCTAGCATACCAAATCCTTAGGCCCTTCCAGGCACCATACATCAAACACATATCCTACCATCCAGAACGCAAGGTACAAAGTGATGTAAGGATGCCTAATCTTCAGAAGTGAATTGCCCCAGGAGAACTAGAGCAACTCAAGATGAACAGAAAATAAAGGGCATGTGCATCCCTAACAGGGAGAAAGGACCTCTCAGCTAGATGGTAAGAAAACAAGATACCAAGAAGGGGAAACAGTAAAAAGTAGGACATCTACTGTTGCCGTAAGTTCTTAGACAACTGTACCATTGTCCATCATTTTTGCAGTATTCCTTACAAAAATGGAGAGCACAAAAGCCATTGTAAAGGAAGGATGAAGCAACTGATGAACCCTCTTAGAAACCATGAAGGATGGCCCTGGTAAAACCAGCTCTGTCCCTGGACACTTAAACCAACTTGTGGTGTTTAGTAAAGGTATGTACAAAAGACCAAGTAGCAGCTTCTAAAATGGATACAGCATCCAAAACATTGGAAAAAGAAAGCATCAGAAGAGGCACCCACTCTGGTAAAATGAGCATGAGCAGAAGAAAAACACCTGCTTACCATGAAGAGAATAACAAAAAGAAATGGCCTTAGAAATCCACGAGGAGATAGTATGCTTAGACACAGCCAAACCTAACTTCTGGGTTTGAAAGGAAACTGATAACTGTTCTGACTTTCTAACATCTTTAGTTTTATACAGGAAATACTTGAGCTGTCTATACAAATCTAATGTATGTAGAATTCTTGCACCAAAAGTCTGATGTGAAGGAAAAAAGGAACGTGAATGGACTAATTTAAGGACAAGTCCTTGACCATCTTGGGCATAAAAAGGACTGGTGTGAAGAGAAACTATCTCTGTGAAAAGCCAAACTGCCATGAGGGCCTGTAGTTCAGTGACGCACTTGGCAGAAGAGCCACCAACAAAACAGTCTTCCAAGTAAAGAATTGCAAAGTAGAGGAGGCTGCAGGTTCATAAGGAGGCTGAATCAATTTTTTTCAAACAAAATTAAGGTTCCAAGGAGATGGAATGGGTTCTCTCGTGAGCTTACTTAACCACAAACCTTGGGAAAAAAGGCAAATCCAAGGGCATGCAAGCAGAAATGGCTGCCAAATGAGCTTTAATAAATGAATATGCCAGTCCACAATTAAGCAACTCACACAAATAAAGTGTGTAAATGCTTACTATTAACAACAGATGTCCTTCCCTTCACTGTTGCAGCATTCTTTACAAAAGGGATCTCCTGCCAAGGGTAATCCAACATCCATGGTATACCATTTGTGAAGGTCTGCCCTGGATCTGCTCAGCTGTCTGCCACAAGACTGTATTCGGAGGGAATGTAAACTGCCTGAAGGATCAGATAATGGCAGACTGCACATTTACAAACAAGAGGTAGTCTGCAAAGAAGGTACAACCTTTGTTCCCTCGTGTTTATGTACAACATGATAGTGGTGTTGTCTACGTAACACAGAGAGAATACAAGGCTTGAAAATCCAAAACAGAGCCCTCATTTCTTTGATGTTGATATGGTCTTCATTTATTGAACAGACCACATTGCCTGGACCCTAACGTTGTTGGAAAAAGCTTCCCTATCCCAGATACGAAGCATTTGTACAAAATTCCTATGTGGCAGAAAAAGCTTGAAAAGGTAGGCCTGGATTCAGAGATGTGCGATGAATCCACTACATAAATTCTTATTTGAGACAAGGCAAGAGAGGGATGGGAAACTAGGATAACAATGTTTATGCCAGGTTGTCTTTAAACATCAATGAAACTTCCTTATATACAGTCTGGTGAAAGGAACTATAGGAATGATGGAAGCCATGTACCCCATAGCAACTCTTCAGCAGACACCACCTGTAAAGGAAGAACAGAATGGAAGAAAGCTGTCAAGAAGGTGAGCTTCAGAGGAAGAAAAGCCATCACAGGCAAGGTTCGAATCTTGCATCACGGGAAAACTTTATCCTGCAAAAGGGTCAGAACAGATTTTTTTTTTATATTGAGGGTGAACCCCACACTTCGCAGCAGAAACATGTTAAAGTCAATACTCTGAGGAAGCTGCTTGAATGAGGTCATTCAGACAGGGAAAAATCTGGATACCATGGAGTCTGCAGTAAGTTATAAAAGTACAGTTTTGTACCTACCATAAATGTAGATGTCCGAGAGGTATGCATCTGCAGTCCTAACATATGGGTTGTCCTGCCTCAGGCAGCCCTTGATCGGCTTGATTCCAAAGTCTGGGTCTGGCCTCGGCTGATGTCGCACTTCACCCGGCGTCATAGCTGCTGTGAATTGGGTATAAAGGCATTAGCGGCGCCATTTCCTCAGTGTTTCTTGCCCCAGATGCCAGGTGCCCTCTAGGAAGGCTAAATTTGGATAAATGCAAAAGATTCCAAATAGCAGAGAGCAAACAATATAAGCATGTATGTACATATATACAAACAAATACACCATAATAGATTCCCCCAGCTAGCTACAAGAAGGGCAAATACCCTAGGAGTACCACAGAGGGGAAGGAGGGTGGGTAATCCTGACTGCAGATGCATACCTCTCGGACATCTACATTTATGGTAGGTACAAAACTGTACTATGTCCTTCAAGGATGCATCTGCAGTCCTAACATATGGGTAGAATACCATAGCCAAACTGGGGGAGGAGGCACTAAGATGATTATGGTGTAGTTAAGATCCCTTGCAAAACAGCAGTTGCAAAACCTGCTTGGGATCTGGAGTATAAAGGTAGATTATAATGCTTGGCAAATGTATGCAGAGCTCCAAGTAGCAGCTTCTAAAATGTCTTTGGTAGCCACTCCTCATAGGAAAGCTGTAGTAGTGGCTGTAGCCCTTGTGGAGTGAGGTCTGATGTTTTCTGGGTTGCCTTTCCATGAAAAGAGTAACAAAATCTAATGCAATTTCCTATCCATTTTGAGATTGTCTGTTTTGAAATTGCTTTTCCTTCCATTCCTGTTGCATATGCTACCAGAAGCTGGTCAGTTTTTCTGTTGGTCTTGGTTCTGTCCAGATAGTAGCGCAATTGCCTGTGCACATCCAAGGTATGTAGTAATCTTTCCCCCCTGTTCTGTGGGTTGGGGAAGAATGCTGGTAGGTGGATTGCTTGGTTCAATGATACCCTGGAGACCACTTTTGGCATAAAAGTAGGGTTGGTTCTCAAAGACACTCTATCCTGATGGAAGATAAGGAAGGGCTGCACTGCCATTAATGCCTGTAATTCAGAAACCCTTCTTGCTGAAGTGATTGCAAGCAGGAAAGCAGTTTTCCAAGATAAGAACTGTAATTCTGCTGTTGCTGCTGGCTCGAAAGGGGAAGTGTTAACTTTTCCAGCACAAAGTTAAGGTCCCATGTAGGCAAAGGTGGCTTCCTTGGAGGCTTTACATTTTTAATTCCTCTCAGAAACTGCCTGAGTAGAGGATGAGAGAAGACTGGCGGATCCATGTTGTATTCTGCTGAAATTGCTGATGCATGAATCTTAATGGAGGAGTAAGACAGGCCATTGTGGAAAAGTTCTGCTAAGTATTCCAGGATGTTAGCTATGTTTGCTAATGATACATTTTCTCCTTTTGCTACACTCCAAATGAGGTATCTTTTCCATTTGGCTGAATAAGTCTTCCTTGTGGAGGGTCTGCGAGCCTCCAGGATAATGTCCTTAACCCTCTGAGATAAATCTGGGTTATTTTGGTTTATGTAATGTTCCAGGCAGCTAGCTGCAGTGTGTTCAAGTTTGGATGTAGGATCTTGTAGTTGTTCTGTGTTAGCAGTAAAGGAACTAGAGGTAGAGGTCATGCGTGTGTCCGAGACATACTCCTCAGTAGCGGGTACCAATGCTGCCTCGGCCAGTCTGGAGCTATCAGGATGATCCTTGGGTGATCTTCTTTGATCTTCAGTAGCACTTTGTGCATCAAAGGAAGAGGTGGGAATGCATACGCTGTCAGGTTTTCCCAACTGAAGGATAGGGAATCCACCTTCCAAGCAAGAGGGTGGTATGTCCTTGTGCAGAATTTCCTCAATTGGTGGTTGTGTGGGGATGCGAACAGGTCTATTTCTGGTAGTCCCCATTTCTTTGTAATGGTTTTGAAGAGGTCTGGATGCAGCATCCATTCGTGGGCATCCGTGGTAGTTCTGCTTAAGGTGTCTGCTAGTATATTTTCTTTTCCTGGCACAAATTTCGCCTGGAGTTGAATGTTGAGGTTCAGGGCCACATTCCACAGGTCCATTGCCATCCGGCATAGAGGATATGAGTGTGTTCCTCCCTGTTTGTTGATATACCACATGACTGTGGTGTTGTCCGTCCTTATCAGCAAATGACCCTGTTGAAGAAAAGGTCTGAATGTCTGTAGTGCCTGTTTCACTGCCAGCATCTCTTTTAGATTTATGTGACGGTTCAGCTGGTCTTGTGTCCATAGGCCTTGTATACACTTGTCCACCATGTGTGCCCCCCAGCCTTAGTCTGAGGCGTCCGTGGTGATAGTCTGGCTTGGGTGAGGTTTGTGGAAAGGCAGTCCTCTGTTCATCTGACAGGCCTGAGCCCACCACAGGAATTCTTGTTTCAGGCATGGGATTATTGGAATCTGGGCTTCTAGACTGTGCTTGTGTTGAGACCATACATTCCTTAGGTACCATTGCAACTTCCTCATATGCAGTCTGGCATGTGGTATCGTTATTATGCAGGATGCCATGTAACCCAGGGCTTGCAGGACTTTCCTTGCTGTAAGCTGGTTCTGTGTTGTTAATGCCATGAAATAGAGTGGTAGTTGCTTTTGCTTGTCTGCTGTGAGAAATGCCATCTGATTTGATGTGTCCAGTTCTGCACCCAAGAATGTTATCCTTTGGGATGGTACCAGCCTTGACTTTTTCATGTTGACTGTGTATCCCAGGGCTTGCAGTAGTTGTATAACCTTTTCCAAATCTTTTGTTAATTTGGTCTTGTTGTCCGCTTGTATTAGGCAGTCGTCCAGGTATGGGTAAATCTGAATTCCCTGAAGCCTGCAATGAGCAATTACTGATGCCAGGCATTTTGTGAATACTCTGGGCGCAGTAGATAAGCCAAAGGGCAATGCTGAGAATTGATAATGCTCTGATCCTGCAAGAAATCTGAGGCATCTTCTGCAATCTGGTCGTATAGGGACGTGCAGGTATGCCTCCTTGAGATCTAGAGTCACCAGCCAAGACTCCTTGCCCAGCATGGGAAGAAGTTGCTGTAGGGTCAGCATTTTGAATTTTGGAACAATGAGATATGTGTTCAGAGCGGACAGGTCGAGACTAGGCCTCCATTGGTTTTCTTTTCTTGGTACCAGGAAAAGTCTGGAGTAAAATCCTTGCCCTTGTTCCATGTGAGGTACCTTTTCTATAGCTCTCATCCTTAGTAGGTGGTTGATTTGTTCTAGGCGTTTGTTTTTGGTTTGGTGGTAGGTTTGGCATTCCTCTCTTTTTGGTAGTGTGGGAAGTGAAACCTGTAGCCTTTGTCTGTGTCTGTAAAATCCATTTGTCTCCTGTAATGTAATGCCAGTTTACGGAAAATAAGGCTAGCTTTCCGCCTAAGGGTGCTTCCAGTTGTTTCCTGGTAGGCGGTATCAGAGCCAAGTCATTGTGTCTGTCCTGTGGAAGTGGTCGTAGCTGGATCTGTGGCAGTACTTCTCTGGTTGTTAGGCTGCCACTGGCGTCCCCTGTAGGCACCTCTGGATTGACCTCTGCCTCTTGGGCGCCTATTTCTGCCTCTCTGTGCTCTGGAGGTGTCTGGAAAGGACCAATTCTTCGAAGGCCAATTTCTACTAAACCTTGGAGGCTGGACCTGTAAGAAATCCTTGACTGTTTGGACAGATTTTGCTTTTTCTTCCACCTTCTTTAGCACTTGCTGTGCAGGGGAACCAAACAAACTTTGTTTCTCCATGGGAGCATCTAGGAGTTTTGACTTTACATGGTCTGGTAAGGATTGTTCTTTTAACCATGCATGCCTTCTAATCACTGTTCCAGTCATAGCTGATCTAAAGGAAGCCTCCAGTGCATCATAGCCGCATTTTAAGGAATGATTACTGACCTGCTGAGTGTTATGTACCAAATCCTGAAGGGACTTACTGTCTATAGGTTCAGGAGAGGACAGTTTTTTATTTAGCTGGTCTAACAAAAATTCCCGATACTGAATCATGTGGAATTGACCGTTTAAGGCCCTAGCCGAAAGAGTAGCAGAAGTATAAACTTTTTTACCCCATCTCTCTAATGCTCTAGATTCTCTTTCAGAGGGGAGGGGGTTTCTGGCAGAGGTAGCTGCTACAGCTTTGGGGCCCTGTGAAATGGTTTCAGGATCTGCAATAGGAGCCTTCTACAAGTGAAAGTGAGTGTCCGGGACCCTGTAATATCTATCGGGCTTGGCAGGGGCCGGGGGAAGAGAGTCAGGGGCTGTACAAGCATCATTATATGCATCATCAACAACTGTTAGTACTGTAGGAATGGCTAAAGGCCTATGCTGTGGTAAACGTAAAAAGGTCCTTAGCCTTTTCCTTGAATCTGAAAAATCCTGGCCCTGCCATTGAAAATGCTCTCTCATAGCATGTAAAGTTTCCCCAAAAGAAAATTCCTCAGGAGGAGAGGCAGAAGGAATGGAGTCTTCTGCATCAGAATCCTCATAAGGGGAATATGGGCCTTCTGGAGGTTCTGAGTTTTCTGAATCATCCGAGGAATAGTCTGTAGAAACTGAATCGGGGGGCTCTGCTCTAGGCCTCTTCTCTGGAGGGGGTTGAGAGGCCCTGTCAGGGTGAGGTTGGGATCCCCTGATCAAAGAAATGAGATCCTCAGCCAGGCTGAGCATTTGGGAACTAGAGGTAGGCCTGTGTGAGGGGGTTTTAGCAGGCAAGGCCTTAGAAGATTTAGCTGCTTTAGCCCTAGAAAAAGCCTTGACAGACATAGATGCAGGGGGCCTAGCAGCTCCACGTGCAGGAGTAGATATGTCTAAAGGAATAGTATCTGATAAATCCTGGGTACCTGCAACAGCAGTGGAAATTTCAGTAGCAGATTCAGCCATGCTGTGTGAGGCCTCGGCTATAGGAGGCATGCTTTCGGCTGAAGGAAGAACCGTGGACTCTGTTTCAGCCGAAACCGAGACACTCATGGTTGGCTTAACCGTGGTTTCGGCGAAACCGCGGACCGCAGTGTCGGTCCTTTTCCTTACGCTTTTAACTAATTGTGAAGTCGGGTCTCAGGCGGCATTTTGTAAGCAAAAGCTGGACCAAAAACTCCTCTGCAAACTCCGACCGGCGTCTAAGTGTCCGTCGGTTGAAGGAAGCACAGGCTAGACAAGCTGCTACGTCATGGTCTGGGCCTAAGCAAGGAAGGCAGTAAGAGTGAAATCCTTATGAGGTATTTGTTTCCCACAAGTTAAACAGTTATTTACTTTTTCTGACATCGGCTGAGGCAGAAAGAGTCCCCAAAGTACTTAGCTTTTAGAAGTCTTCGGTAGTAGTAATCTCTGGATCTGACCGACCGGCACTTGCGAACAGCTTCTGCTTGGGCACCAGCGGCAAGAAAGACTGAGGAAAATGGCGTCGGCTGATGCCTTTATACCCAATTCACAGCAGCTATGACGTCGGGTGAAGTGCGACATCAGCCGAGGCCAGACCCAGACTTTGGAATCTGGCCGACCGAAGGGCTGCCTGAGGCAGGACAACCCATATGTTAGGACTGCAGATGCATCCTTGAAGGACATCAGAGCCAAGCATTTGGTAAAGACTATTGGAGCTGTAGAAAGCCAAAAGGCAAAACAGAAAACTGATAATGTGAGGAACAAAGAACTGCAATAACTTCTTGAAGAGAGGGTGATAGGAATGTGAAGATATGCATCCTTCAGGTCCAGTAAGACCAGACAGGCCTGAGGAAGATGGACGAAGAACAGGGGCTGCAGAGAACATTTTCAAAGAGGGGACCCCCAGAAAAGTGTTGAGAAAGTTGAAATACAGAATGGGCCTCCAACTGCCCTCCTTTCCTGGGAGCCAGAAACATCCTATGATAAGACCCTGTGCCCATGTGGAAGGAACAGACAGAATAGTTCCACGAGCCAAAAGGTCCTGAAGAATTGGTGGAAAATGAGGAAGCTAGCAAAGTGTGGGATGAAAAATCCATGAAAAGAGTGAAAGGGATTTCCAAACCATGAAGTAAAGTTTTGTATTATGGAAAGGACTCAGTAATCCGTGGTAGTCTGCTGCCAGACGGAGGATGACAGAGTTAACAGGAGCAAAGAGGAATCTGGCTGAGGGGCAGGGAAGAATAAATGTCCATCAGAAGCAGATTTGTCGGAAAACAGGACTTCTGACCCGTAGAATCCAGAGTGGGTTTGTCGGAAACACCCTTTAGGAAGATTTGCACCTTAAGGTAGGCTTTTATTGCCTACATACAAAGGATGACTTAGATGGATACTTCCTTTAAAACCCAAGGTTAAAGGACAGAAAAATCTGAGACCCTGAATAACTTTCTCTTTAGCTTATAATGTTTTAAAAAGCTCAGGAGTCACAGAACCAAACAGATTCTGGGAGCCCAAGGGAGAATACAACAAACTGGCTTTTATATCATCAGAAGAGACTGTAAACTAAGCCATGAATACCTCTGTAAAACACAGCCTGATGCAGCAGCCCCAGAAGGTATATCAGCAGCATCATAACTGCAGTTGATAGATGAGTTGATAGATAGTTGTGGTGAGTCAATCTAAGAAGCAGAACTCAACAAAGAAATAGCAGAAGTCTTAACTTACCTACTAAAACTGAGTTCCACAGTTTGGCAATGTAGAGTAGAGACAGTAATCATCATGATTTTTAGCGTACCGAGTGAATAAAAAGCGTTGCTCCAATTTAGAGAATTATACATTAGTGAAAAATGATGAGGTATATAGATGAGGTAGACGAAAAAGTAAACAGATGTGTGTCAGTCTTGAGTGCAGATTCTATTAGGAAAGGTTTTACTTTATAAACAACTCCTAGTTAAATTTTTTTTTTTTTTTTTTTTTTTTTTTTTTTAACTGCATGGTGTGATGTGCGGATCGAATCATTATCTTTGATCTATTATAATTCTGAAAAGTTTTACATTTTGTGCTAGGATAATTCGAATATTATCAGTAATATTAAGTCACAATGGTTTGATTATTGGGTTGGAGCATGCCTCTCAACTGTACAGATTTTCTCAGAATGTCTAGATTTTTGCCTCATATTTGGTCTGTTTTTCATAAAATTGTGTTTTTCTGGCAAATTAGTGGCAAATCATTGAAGACTGAAGTTATTAAATAATGAGACATTTGAATTTCAGACTTCATACCCTTCAGAAAATCCATGTTAATGCAAAACCTACTATTCATTCAGCTTTCTAAGTTTGTAAGAGCAATATTTAAAAACTGTCCCTATTTTGGGCCTTTGTTTCTTGCTCCAAGAGGTTGAGAGGTATGGGTTGGAGCGAAAATACCATTAGTTTAATTTTATTTAGATTCAGTAGTAGTTTAGATTGCAAAAATTGCAAACTGTCTAGAACAAAGGAATGATTTAGGTTCCTGTCTGACTGAAGAGGCAGCACATTAGTGCTGAGTCATCTGCATAGTGGATCATAGGGTGGTACTAGGCTATTGGCCTGGAGGCCCTAATAAGCCTAGCCAAGAATTTTGTCCATGTTCCCTCAAAGTCAGCACCTGTTTCCCCTGTCCAACAGGGACACAGGTGGGATCCTAGGGATGTATTTTCTGTTTCCAATGCAGCCATCCAGGTTCCTGTTAAAGAGGGTAGAGAGGAACTCTGGTTGACATGGAAAGGGAGTCTATTCCACAAATGGGGGTGTCTTTGGGACACAAATCTATCCCACCAACAAGTTCTGTTAATGTCACAGACCAAGTTAAGGCCTTGCATGTGGGTTGCATGAGTGCAGTTTGTGTTACAGATATGCAGCAACTCCATCAAAGCTGGGTCTGAGATGGCCTTGTATGCCAGACATAGGGCACCTCTGAGCAGTCTGTATGAGGACTGAGTAATGGGACAGGGCTTTTAGCCCATCTGTATAGGACAGGTGCTTGAGACCCTGGATTCTCCTGGTCAGGAACCTCTGTGGTCTCTCCAACTGCTGCATGTGCTTGGCAAGGTGCATGCCGAAGGGAGCACTGTGCTCAATAATGGGTCTGATAAGGGAGGAGTACAGGGATGTTATGACCTCCTTGTTCTTGGATGAAATACCCTTATTTATGAGGTGGGCCATGTAGAAAGCCTTCCGTACAACTGATACCGTGGTGGTCAAAAGTGAGGTTCCCGTCAACCTGGGTGCCCAAGTCCCTCACGACTTATTGAGTGCTTAGTACATTGTTATTCATGTGATAATTTGTGGGGATGCCATTTTCCCCAAAGGGGATAATGATGAATTTCTTGGTATTTAGCTTGAAGCCATGCTTCTGGCACCAATCATTAGTTTGGTTAAGCCCCTCTTGGAGGATGTTCACATCACTAGGGGAACTTAAGACAGTGCACAGCTTGCAGTCATCTGCAAACTTGGTCAGCCACAGACCACTGGTTTTGGCTTCCACCTCAGAAAAGTATATACCAAACAGTAGAGGCCCCAAGACCGATCCTTGAGGTACACTGCTCGTTATGGGTCTACTACTAGATGTGGCTTCCCCTACTTTGACTAGGTGGGTTCTATCAGTGAGCCAGTTAACTACCATTTGGTAACATGCCTAGCTGGGAGAGTTTATCTATTATGCCCGAATGGAGAATAGTGTCAAAGGCTTTGGCTAGGTCAAGGTAGGCGGTGTGCACAGTCTTTCCCTCGTCCATGGCTTTGGTGACTTGTTTCAAAGAAGTCAACCAAGTTTAACAGGCATAATTTCTCTTTGACAAAACCAAACTGTGTGGGGTCAAGACTTTTCGAGGTTGCCAATGCCCTTGTTTATAAGGTCCATGATAATGCATTCCATGACCTTGCAGATCAGGCTAGTTAGGCTGAAGGGTCTATAACTGCCTGGGTCAGTGGACACTCACCTTTGTGTACAGGGATGACAGTGCCTGTCCTCCAGTCAGCTGGGATGAATCCAGTGCTCGGGCTTTGGTTGAATAGGGTGTCTATATCTAATGAAGCTGACGGCTCATGCCCGAGTTCATGTAGGATACAGCCAGGGATGTTATCGGGTCCCATGGAGACTATTTTTTTTGCCTATGAGAGGGCATTAAGGACCTGCTACCTGGTGATGTCTTAGTTTACTGATGGGGAGACAGGGGGTGAAGTTTTCAATTAACTTGTCTACCAGCAGGTTGGCTACATCTGTGGCATTTATGTATGCGATGTTACTGACCACCAGTTCAGAGTAGATTTGGGTGTCACCTTTAAGATTGCGGACATATGAGAAGGTCTTGTGATTGTCCTTAGTGAATGTGGCCAATTTGGACTCAAAGTTAGCCTTAGAGGATTTCACCAGTGACCTTATTTGCTTGTTCAGAAAAAGGAGAGATTGCCTCCAACTTGGCACCTGCTCCTTCTTGGTCCCGGACAGCAATTTTTTTTCCTTTTATTATAGAGTTTGTTTATTGCTGCTGTCCACCAGAGAGGTTTCCTTGAGGAAGATAGATTTGCTGGGCAAGAGATTGCATGCATTTTACTTACTTAACCTTATGGCACATCTGGGAAGCGTAAACACTGTGCTTGGTGGCTGAGGTAACTTTTAAACCAACTGACTATCATTTGTGAGGCCTCGTTTCTTGTGTCTTAAAAGTATGGGATGTCACAGTGCATCAAATGCTTAGGTTGGGTCTAAAAATAGGGTACACAGCCATTTCATCTTGATTTCATCTGCTGAAAATACAGTTTATGAAAGCTAGTAATGTTTCTCTGCTATAGTTTGGTCTATATCCATGCTATGTTGTGGAAAGTAACTTGTTCTGTTAGGTAATTGATCAACTGTATGTGATCGCATTTTTCAAGTAATTTACATAAAAGGGACAAGGTGGTTACAGGTCTGTAGTTTGCTAGTGAAAGTGACTTGCTATCTTTATGTAAAGGAATAATGCAGGATTGTTTCCAGAGTCTGGAGATTAAACCTTTTGGAGAGAAGGATTTAAACATAGATACTGGGTAAGCAGTTGGTTTCTGCAACTATTTGGAATACTCTACTAGTAAGTTATCAGTTGCATGACAAGTTGGTTTAAGTGTTTTTTTTTTTTTTTTTTTTGTGGTGGTAGTAGTTATGGTGAGGAGGTGCTAGTGACAGCATCCATGTCACTTAGATGTGTTGGATGCATGGGTTTATTAAGGGAGTTAACATTTGTGTAATATGAATTAAATCTGCATGTTATATTACCTGTAAAAGGGAAGGCTTGTGATTTTTGACTAGGCTGTATAATCCTGCCTGTTGACCAAAACTATTTCGTATTTTACTGTGGTTTTCTTATAGACTAATAGAGCAAGTTTGTTTAGCCTACAGAAATGCAATCTTAATTAAGTTTCATAAGTTCAGATATTGTTGCAGATTTGTTTACTGTTTTTATTTCTCATTTGTTGACCACCTTAGTCCCACTATGCAGTGGCTTCTTTTCACTGAAGACCCAAGGTGATTTATACTACTAGGGGAAACTATTATGGAACAACAATGAGGATGCTATAAGAAAAACGCTAAATAATGAAAAAAATAGATGTAGATATGTGCCTGTAAATATGTACGTTTTATAAATATGTAAATAATGTGTTTTTTATGCTTTGTAAAATAAAGGATCCCAACTCTTCAGTAGGTGCTGTGGGATTTTTTTTTTTGTTACATACACCTAAGTTACTACCAGCTCAAGCAGATGGGACCCTCGTTTAACATCTCACCTGAAGGATGATCCACTCAGGTGATGAAGGTCATTTTGCCAAGGGTGACCTGGGAGGCTCACCGGTGGCCTCTGCTGCTACCTATCCGGAGGGTGGTGTACCCTTCTCACTGGGAAGTGGGACAGGAGGGCCCTCCAGGGTCACCTGGAGAGTAGTTCAATGGTGGCTCAATACTCTCATTTATGACCTGTACTGCTTAATTATGCTGCTGGTAGAACTGAGCAGCTAGCCAACCCAACCAAGGGGCAGAGTGGGACAGCCCATCCATGCAGTCTGCCACAGAGGTAACTGACTTCAGGGTAGGTTCTACTTTGGGATGACTTGGGCAGGCCATACTCACCCTACTCTATACCTACTGTGATGCCCCTCTCCCTTGTGTGTCACTCTCCATCCCCTTTCTGTAGTACAGTCTGCTTCATCTTCAGCTGTCCACCCTGTGTCGCTCTGAGTTTCCACGGTCTTCCTCTTTTTTTTGTGTCAGTACGGCCCATGTCAATCTGTCTCTGTCTGCATTACACATTTGGGTGCCTGCCCCTGCTGCCATCCTTATACCCTCCTTCCTACCTTGTTAACTTCGTGTTCCTTACATGTCTATCCTATTCAGAAAAATACAGGGCACAAAAATGCCTTTCTTCGCATACCACATTTCCCTTCCCACTGTCCTATTTATTCTTCTGTTTGCTCTTCCCTCTTTCTGACCATCTCGTCACCCCTTTTCCTTACCATTTATAAAATAAAACCAGTTGGCACTCTGCTGCGTGGCCCTTGTATGGGCTCCCAGCTGTACATGTGTAGCAGCTATGCCGCCCTTCAATATGCACACAAAGCTGGTCAGACTATCTGCATGCTGATGTCCTTGGATCATATAATCATGAGTAGCTCGGTCAACTCTCTTGCATTTGACTGTAGTTTTTGTTACTATGTGGCTCTGTTACATGGCACTAATCAAGGCATATCTCCGCTATGTAAGCTCTTATGCACACCTAATTTGTGTCAAGCCATATTATACTATCTTAACAGAACTATTTTACTATATCATTCTCATGTCATGCTTTTTCTTAATGCCCCATACATATTTTGATGTAAAAATTACCTCTTAAAATATTGAGGCACAACAAATGATAATAAAAACTGATTTCATTTTATGCACATTCAAGATACTGCTACTCTTTTTTGCCTCTGAAGCTAGAAGACATTTTGCTGTGATCTACAATAATTCTGTGTAAATTTCATAAGAATAAGTCAAGACGAAACACTGAGTACTAGCAGTAAAATTGCCTTTTGGGAAATGGCAGTAGTAAAGAGGTTGCTGTACAGTTCTCTACAGCATTCAGTACCGTATACACAATCAGAATAAGAAGGGTCATTAGAAATCAGCTTGATCTGTGCTGCTTTGTATAGTAATAACTATGCATTCTAGCAAAATAATCACTACAATTTTTTTTAACAGTCCCCTACTAATTAATAAAAAAAAGAACAAAACCTTTTTGTAAGCAGGTTCTGGTAAATCAGAAAAACAATCAATTCCTGAAATATTTCTAATTTTACAAAAAAGAAAAACGGGTACTTTTCTACTTTACAGAACTCTGCCCTTACATAAACATATTATAAACAACTTTATATGAACACAAACATACCTTTCATTTGCAAAGCGAATCTGGTTGGGTACTTCTCTATCACTGGATTCCGTTCCAAGGCCCTGCAAAGCAACAAATATAAGCAATAATAAAATTACCTTCATGTAATAACACTAATGCAAAATTGTGAGACAAGGCTATCAAGCAGCCTCCACTTTGATGGTAAAACACTAAAAAATGAAGTATTTATGCAACAAGGAATGGAAATAAAATTAAAATGGAAATACATTTCTAATGTTGAACAAATTCAGACTTCAGTGTATTTTCAAGGCCACATACAGCAGCTCAAGTTACACCCCCAGCACCATGTACTTTTTTGTATTTACATCCAAGATCCCTTGCTCTCTCAGTACACATTCACAAATCAACCTCATGAAGAAAGCTGCAAGGTTCTAAGGAGACACTTTCTGTTCTTCTACATCAAGCAGTCAAGTATTGATAGTTAATAGTATCAATTCTTATGGAACTTCTAATTGTGGCCTTAAGTTTAAAGGCACTAGCCATACGTGAAGTCCGCTAACAGTAGAGCATTTGGAGAGGCAAACACAAGACAGACATAAATGGCTCAACTGTACTGCTGGGCTATGCTTATTACAAGTTCAGCACAATAACAGCAATGAAAGAGACATCCATAGTGGCTGCCTAAATTCCTCCACAGCACTTCTTCCAGTGCTAGAGTTCCCCACTTAGTCTTTGATCTATGCATGCTCTCTCCATTTGTAATGATACATCGAACTTAGGCTCAACCATTCACAGCTGATTAAAACTGATTTTGCTGCAAAGTATTACCACATTATTAATTTTTACAACCATTATTGTTTATATAAGCATAAAAAAGAATGGAGTAAAAGAGAGAAACAAAATGGGAGAAGGGAATGCATTTCACGCATCTGCAGCTTCTTCACAAAGTGCACTAAAACAAAAATGCAAGTCTTCTCTATATGGTACCCAGAAGCT
Source organism: Protopterus annectens (assembly GCF_019279795.1). Lineage (NCBI taxonomy): Eukaryota > Metazoa > Chordata > Ceratodontiformes > Protopteridae > Protopterus > Protopterus annectens. Next base: position 513,649,128 of record NC_056747.1, on the reverse strand, counting down.
TTCACTCTGTCACTACCAAATTCCCCATTGCACAGTGCTTACCATGCTGCCTCCTTCCTTCACTATGTTAGGGAACTAAAAGATAAAGAACACAATGACACAGTAATCTTCACAACAATACACTACTATGCTGGATGAGTGAAGACCTGTATTAGAGTCCCAGATTGCTAGATGGTGTTTGGTCCATCATGCCTGATTACATATTGCAGCTGACACATCCATCACCACTCTAACTACTACCTGTTCAAACTCGTTACTTTCTCTTACTGGTTATACAAAGCCATTATAGTTTTATATTCTGAGATTTAATATGCCAATTTTATCCTCACCTTCCACATATTTTTTTTATTACATTCGACCCTTCCTACCTTGACCCCTTATGATTTAAGTCCAGGTTACACCCTCGTCCATTCTCTCAAAACATACATTTTAAACTTACTATGCCTGTATTCGTAATTAAACTTCTGCTTCTTTTCACCATTTTAGTTATCCTTTGTAGCCCAACTCCTACCCTCTAGCAAGACTTCTATAGTGGGTTATATGGACCCATTACATCTGTACATTTCCTGAACTGATCATCCATTTTTTTTCTCATCTTCCCCATATACTCTATTTATATTCTACCCTTTCAACCAGACTCCTTGTGATATGCTAAGTCCAGATTTCATTCCCCATACATTCTTTCAAAATACATTTTAAACTTGCTCTTTATTCATAATTAAACGTCTTTCTTTCCACCATTTTAGCTACCCCCCTTTGAACAATTTTAAAGATTCTCATTTTTTAAGATATGGTTTCAAAATCTCAAAGTATTAATACAAGTTAGGGGTCAACAAGGCTTCATACAGAAGCTGTGACAGCCTCCTCCATTCTCGTGCTGCATACCTGCAACTAGATTTTAGAAAGTTCTCTGCTTCAGTTAGCAGCAGTTTTATGTTGTCTGGCAAGATTTCATCCAAGGCTTCCATCAACAGCAGATGCTTCACCTCATCTGTCTATAGTTTACAAAACTATTCTACAGTCTCACATGGGAAACAGTCTTGTAAATATTCACATTAAACTTCAGCTGCCACTCTTCGATTCTTCTAGCCTCCTTATACACAAGACTTCACCCGCAGAACCCATTACCCCAAGCTTGAGTCATATGTAAATTAATCTTACTAACTACTCTGCTGTATCAGAAAATATAAATGCTTTCTCCAGTTACTTGTTTTACCCAATTCAAGGTCACAGGGGAACTAAAACCTATCCTGCGCTTGACAGGTGCAAGACAAGAAGTAATCAGACATGGTGCCAGTCTACCAAAGGATGCACACACTGCTAAACAAAATATGAACACCTATGCCTGGAGAAGTCCACAAAGACCATTCTGTCTCGGTCTCTGGCTCCTACCATTTAAATAGCCTATCCTATCATCGTTGTTACTACACCGGAGGTCCTTCAAGCTGGAACTTGGAGTAAACAAGGTGGAAAACAAAATGGTGGTTGTTATACACCTATGGGGGTAGGCAAAACCCCTCACATAAGAAAGATAAGCTCCTTCAAAAATGTCTATAATTCAGTCTACCTAAACTGTGGACTTTTCTCAGTCTCCTCTCCACTTACTAACAGACTTCTAAGGTAATGAATAAAAACATTACTGAATTTAAACAAATATGGGAGCATTAACTGCATACACTAATTTCTGGAAAACGGCCCTTTGCAATGGGAATTCCTGAGGACACACTCTGCAAAATTCTGTCTCTTCTATACATAGTGGTGCTCATATTGCCCATGTGCTCTTATAGTGTGTTTTCACCACAATGAGTAAGGAGGGTTATGCCCGGCTCTGTGCCATCAAGACACAAAATGGGCAGAGGGACATTCGAAGCACAGAACGACTGAGTAAAGTACTCAAAGAGGTCCGACTGAAAGACCAACTGATACAAAAGGTACCAGAGTTATTATTAATTTCTACACTTGTCTTGAGGCTGTGTGACTTCAGAGGCCAATATAAATGTAAAGGGGTGGAGAATGACATGCCTCTCAGTTCACTAAGGGCTGCTAATTTTAAGCAATTTCGTAACCTTTAGATCTAAGTTGAAAGGAAGTCTGCTGTGGGAAACAGCTGGGAAGAGTACCTCCCATGGTGGCAGATGCAGGAGAGACCAAACGGGCAAAACTAAGAAAATGTACTACTACTGTCCAAAAACTGACTCGTAGTGGAAACCCAAGCATCATTACCTGGTTTAGGTATGTGCCAAAAACAAACAGCAGCACTAAAAGACGCAACAATCCTGGTGGAATGGCCTTAGACCATACGGGCCAAAGAAAGTACAGTTGTGTACACCTACCATAAATGTAGATGTTAGAGTGTCTTCACTGTTGCAGTCATGACTGTAGGGTTCTCCCCTGCCAGCAGGCAGCCCTCAGTCGGCCAGAATCCCAAAGTCTGGGTCCGGCGTCGGCTGTTCAACCACGCTCCCTGACATCAGAGCACCAGGAGTACAAAGCTGACAGCCGACGCCATCTTCTCCAGTCTTTCTTGCCCCAGATGTCAGGAGTCCCAAAATGAAAAAGGTCCCATAACCTTTGCAAATACACCTCAGAAGAATGGTGAAAAAAGGAAATACACAAAAGTAAAAATAAGAGGGACAGGAGGGAGGAACCCAGACTGCAACAGTGAAGACACTAACATCTACATTTATGGTAGGTGTACACAACTGTACTATGTTCATCGTGTTTCACTGTTGCAGTCATGACTGTAGGGTAGAATCACAAAGCTGAAAGAAAGGGAGGTGGTCATAAAGAAGAAGGGGCGGCTAAAAGGCCCTGCAAGACTGCAGAGGCAAAGCCTGCCCTAGACTTAGAGTAGAGAGGTAGATTGTAGTGCTTAGAAAAAGTATGCACTGAACTCCAAGTTGCAGCCTCCAAAATATCCTTGGTAGGAACTCCCCTGAGAAAAGCCGCAGAAGTGGCAGCAGCTCTGGTGGAATGAGTCCGAATACTCCCTGGGATTTTGCTTTCCATGGTGAGAATAACAAAATCTGATTCCATGAGCAATCCATTTAGAAATGGTCTGTTTTGAAATGGCTTTACCTTGGGAACTTTAAGCATAAGAAACAAACAATTGCTCTGATTTCCTGACGCCCTTGGTTCTGTCCAGGTAAAAACATAGTTGTCTGTGTACATCCAAGGAATGTAAGATCCTTTCCCCTTTATTTTGAGGAGTGGGGAAAAAGGTAGGCAAGTGGATAGACTGATTTAAGCCACTTTGGAAACCACTTTAGGCATGAAGGTAGGATTAGTCCTCAAAGACACTCTGTCTTGATGAAAAATAATATGAGGCTCCACGGCCATAAGAGCTTGTAACTCAAACTCTCCTGGCAGAGGTTAGGGCTAACAGAATAGCTGTCTTCCAAGATAAAAACTTGATGTCAGAAGAGGCGGCAGGCTCAAAAGGAGGCAAGGTTAGTTTTTCCAAAACATAGTTGAGATCCCAAGCAGGAATGGGAGGAGATCTAGGAGGTCTTAAGTTCTTAGCTCCTCTGAGAAACTGTCTCATGAGCTGGTGGGAAAAGATGGGAGGGTCTGTATTATAATGAGCAGAAATAGCAGAGGCATGAATCTTAATGGAAGAGAGAGAGACCCCCTTATGTAAGAGATCTGTCAAGTAAAGTAAAATTAAAGTAAAGTTAGGAAGAAGAGGATCAGAATCCTGAGCCTGCATCCAGGAACAAAATCTTTTCCATTTTCCTGCATAAGATTTTCTAGTGCTAGGACGTCTGGCTTCTAAAATGACATCCATAACCTGCTTGGGTAGGAAAGAAGAAATCAAAGGCCCTGGATTAACCAGGCCGCCAGGCTGAGAGTTCTGACATGAGAGTGTAGAACCTGACCCTGATGTTGGGACAGAAGGTTCGGAGACTGAGGTAAAACCCAAGGGGGCTCCCGGCATAGATTTTTTAGAGTTAGATACCAAAATTGCAGAGGCCAATTTGGAGCCAGCAAGATTATCATCTTGGGCTTGTCATGTTTTATCTTCAATAAAACCCGTGGAAGAAGAGGAAGAGGTGGAAAGGCATTTCCCGAGAGGTTCCTCCAACTGAATGACAGGGCATCCACTTTCCAATCTTCTCTGTGGAAAGTCCTGGTGCAAAAATTCCATAGCTGATGATTGAGATGGGATGCAAAGAGGTCTATGTGAGGACATCCCCAGACTGCAGTTATCATCCTGAATATTTTGGTGTCCAGCATCCACTCGTGTGGATCTGAAAGGTTTCTGCTCAGACTGTCTGCGAGGAAGTTTTGTTTCCCTGGTAGAAACTGAGCTTGAAGATCCAAATTGGAAGCTAGAGCTGTGTTCCATAGATCCATGGCTAGTCTGCAAAGGGGGTAGGAATGAGATCCCCCTTGCTTATGTACCACATTACTGTGGTGTTGTCTGTCCGTATTAGTAGTTGTTCTGATTGTAAAAGATTCCTGAAGGCCAATAGAGCTTTCTGAATGGATAACATTTCCTTTAAGTTGATATGCAGGTGCTTGTGATCCTTTGTCCAAAGGCCCTGCAGACAATTGCCCTGAAAATGTGCTCCCCAAGCATAATCCGAGGCGTCCATGGTTAGAATCTGAGTGGCCGGAGGCAGACGGAAGGGTTTCCCTTTGATTAGAGCACATGCCCTGGACCACCACAGAAATTCCTTTTGAAGGCAAGGAAGGACGGAGATCAGTATGTCTAAACTGTGGTAATGCTGAGACCATACACTTTTTAGGTACCACTGTATTTTACTCATGTGTAGTCTTGCATACGGTACGAAAAGGATGCAGGAGGCCATGTAACCCAAAGCCTGCAGGAATTTCCTTGCAGATAGTTGAGTTAAAGTTGCCAAGGTTCTGAAAGTTGAAGCCAGCTGTAATTGTTTTTCGGATGTCAGAAATGCCATCTGGGTTTTGGTGTTTAGAAGTGCACCCAGAAAAGTTATCTGTTGTGATGGTGTCAAATTTGACTTTATGTTTACAGAGAATCCCAGGAACTTGAGGAGGTTCAGTACAAATTCTAGATGCTGGAGTAAGACATCCTTGCTGTCTGCCTGAATTAGACAATCGTCCAGATAAGGGTAAATTTGAATTCCCTTGAGTCTGCAATAAGCTACTACTGGAGCCAGGCATTTGGTGAAGACCCTGGGCGCAGTAGACAATCCAAAGGGCAGTGCAGAGAATAATTGAAAGTGCCTCGATCCGGCCTTGAACCGGAGGTATTTTCTGCGATCCTGCCTGATGGGAGTGTGTAAATATGCCTCCTTTAAATCCAAAGTTACCATCCAAGCATCTTTGGACAGCATTGGAAGTAGCTGCTGTAGAGTAAGCATCTTGAATTTTGGAATCTCTAGAAAGGTGTTCAAGACCGACAGATCCAGAATGGGTCTCCATGAGTTTTGCTTCCTTGGGACTAGAAAGAGCCTTGAGTAAAAACCTTTTCCCATCTCTGAAAATGGAACCAGTTCTATGGCATTCATAGCCCAAAGAGCTTCCACCTGGTTTAAGGCCTCCGTCCATTGATGTTTTGGAAGGTCTGGCCATCTGCTTGGCCTTGGCAAGGTATGAAAATGGAATTTGTAACCTCTTAAAACCACATCCAAAACCCACTTGTCTTGGGTTATTTGAGTCCAATTTTGATAAAAAAGAGAGTTTTCCTCCGAGAGGGGCTTCCAGGCAAGAAGTTCCTGTAGCCCAACAGAGGGAGTCATTGAGTCTGTTTCCTTTGAGTTTGTGACCTGTCCTCTCTTCCCCTAGGGGTGGAAGCAGTCCACTGTCTTGGTCTATAAGAAGCTTGTGTTTGAGGCCTTCCTCTGGAGCGTCTATATCTACCCCTCTGAGGCCTGTCTGAAGTGGGAAAGGACCAATTTTTTGAAAGCCAATTCCTGCTAAATCTAGGTGGCTGTACTTGTAAGAAATCTTTAACTGTTTGCATGGATTTAGCCTTATCCTCCATCTTTTTAATCACCTCTTCAGCGTTTGATCCAAACAAAACATTATGCTGAACAGGAGCATCCAATAATTTAGCCTTTACTTGTTTAGGCAAATCTTGTTCCTTTAGCCATGCATGCCTTCTAATGACTGTGCCAGAGGCCGCAGCCCTACAAGAAGCCTCCAAGGCATCAAATCCAGTGTAAACCATGCTTCCCAACTTGTTCAGTGGCATGCAATAAGTCATGTAATTCCTTATCTGCACAGGCAGAAATGGAAGTAAGCTTTTGTTTTAAAACAGACAAGAGAAATTGCTGGTATTTTAGCATATGAAACTGACAGTTTAAAGCCCTAATGGACAAAGTAGCAGAGTGTACACCTTTTTGCCCCATCTTTCTAAGGATCGAGAATCCTTTTCAGTAGGAATGGGATTTTTGGCAGAAGCGGCCTTAACTCCCTTAGGACCCTGAGAAATGGTTTCAGGGTCAGCAGAAGGGTTCTTGTATAAAAATTGATGGGAATCAGGAACCCTGTAATATCTATCAGGCTTAACAGGAGCAGGAGGAAAAGAGTCAGGGGTTAAGTTAGCCTCCGAAAAGGCATCATCCACAATATCCAAAACAGGAGGAATAGCCAGGGGTCTATGTTGGGGAAGAAGAAAATCCCTCAGTCTTTTCTTAGATTCCAAATACTCCTGTCCTTCCCAGTGGAAATGTTCCCTCATTTCATGCAAAGTTTCCCCAAAAGAGAAATCCTCAGGGGGAGAAGCTGAAGGAATGGATTTCCTCACCATCAGAATCCTCATAAGGAGGGAAAGAATATTCCTGATCAGAAGAAGAAACTGAGGAAACAGAAGCCTGATCAGAGGAATCATAATAAACATCCTGCCATGGCCTTTTATCTGGAGGGGGATGTGAACCCCTAATCATAGTAAGTAAATCCTCCGCCATCTTGAGCAACTGTTTCTGTGACTTGGGAGCCGGTTCAGAAGAGGCCTGTGTTGTAGTCTTTGATTTAGAAGGAGTCTTTGCCTTTGCCTTTATTAGAGGCTGAGTAGGCCTGAAAACCCCTTCGGAAGCCGGTACCTGCACAGCGGCTCCAGACCCATCCGAAGGAGCACTGTCCGAAGGTCCTGCAACAAAATTATTTAAAGGCCTGGTTGGCTCCTCATGAGCGTCCGTTTCGGCCATCAGTTCTGAAATGGCCGACGACAGGGGCTGCAAAAGCGCCTCACTGACGACTGCCAAACCTGAAGCTGGCTCCGCTTGTGCGCTATCATCAGATTTGGACCCCGGAGGCCTGTCTTTATCCTTGTGACGTTTGTGAGCTCCGGTAGCTGGAACCGTATCAGACGACATTTTGTAGTTAAAGCGCCTACCGAAGTAATGAAAGGCAAAAATCGTACCTTCGCTTAATTGTACGTTGATTGAATCTAGCACAAAACCGACAACTAGCTACGTTGTGGTCAGGGCCTAAGCAAGGAATACAGTAAGAATGAAAATCCTTATGAGGTATTTGCTTCCCACATGAAATACAATTATTAACTTTTTCTGACATCGGAGTGGAGCAAGAAAAAGTTTCAACGGGTACTTAGCTTTGAGTGGAGAAGAAAATCTTCGGACTGAAGTATATCAGAAAATTTCGTCAGGAGTCAGCCGACCGGCACTTGCGAACTGCTATCACCGCATGGCAAGAAAAACTGGAGAAGATGGGGTCGGCTGTCAGCTTTGTACTCCTGGCGCTCTGACGTCAGGGAGCGTGGTTGAACAGCCCGACACCGGACCCAGACTTTGGGATTCTGGCCGACCGAGGGCTGCCTGCCGGCAAGGGAGAACCCTACAGTCATGACTGCAACAGTGAAACACGACGAACATCTTGACAATTAAAAAAGTGTTTTATTTTGTACTGTTAAGCACTCACTACCTGAAGCAAAGGAAATAAACAAGCCGGTCTGTTTTCCACAATTCATGAACCCTTCATAGGTATTAAAAATACAGCACTGATGGTGCAAGTCCATAGTAGGCAAGGCTAAACATCTCCCCTGGATTCAGCTCCCATGGGGGAGAAAAGGAAAGAGAAACTGACTGCACTGCAGCTCAGGAATCACTTTTGGCATGGAATGCAGATTTTTCCTGAGGGACATTTGATCCTTCTTGAAAGACTAAGTAGGGTTTTCTGTATAACAGAAGATGAGGGCTGAAATCTGCTTTGCAAAAACAATAGCCACCAAAACATTTTTCAGGAGGCAAAGTTAAAATAACAAAAAACAGACAGTTTGAATGGTGAACAGACAATACTGTCAAGCATGATCCTTCTCTGAGATGAAAAGTACAGTTTTGTACCTACCATAAATGTAGATGTCCGAACTGGATAGCATCTGCAGTCATAACAACTGGGTTGTCCTGTCGTCAGGCAGCCCTTCAGTCGGCCGGATTCCAAAGTCCGGGTCCGCCGCTGATGTCACACTTCACCCGACGTCATCTCTGTTGGTCTTCGGGTATAAAGGCATCAGCCGACGCCATTTTCCTCAGTGTTTCTTGCCTCAGATGCCAGTAGACCTCTTGGAGGCTAAAATTTGGATAGATGCCAATGTTTCCAAAAGATAGAGGTAAACACAAAATAAGCATGTATGTACATATATACAAACAAATACACCATAAAGACTCCCCACCAGCTAGCTATTAGGAGGGTAAAATACCCTAGGAGTACCACAGAGGGAAGGAGGGAGGTAATCCTGACTGCAGATGCTATCCAGTTCGGACATCTACATTTATGGTAGGTACAAAACTGTACTATGTCCTTCATGGATGCATCTGCAGTCATAACAACTGGGTAGAATACCATAGCCAACTAGGGAGGAGGATAAAACTAGATTATGGTGTGTTTAGGATCCCTTGCAGTACAGCAGTGGCAAACCCTGCTCGGGATCTGGAATATAGAGGTAAGTTGTAATGCTTGGCAAATGTATGCACGGAGGTCCAAGTAGCCGCCTCAATAATGTCTTTGGTTGCCACTCCTCGTAAGAAGGCTGTGGTAGTGGCTGTTGCCCTTGTAGAATGAGGTCTTATGTTCTGTGGAATTGGTTTTCCATGGAAGTAGTAACAGAATCGTATGCAATTTCCTATCCATTTGGAGATTGTCTGTTTGGAAATAGCTTTTCCTTCCTTCCTGTTGCATAGGCTACAAAAGTTGGTCAGTCTTTCTGCTATTTTTTGTTCTGTCCAAGTAGTAGCGTAGCTGTCTATGTACATCCAAGGTATGCAGTATTCTTTCCCTCTGTTTTGTGGGTTGGGAAAGAAGGTAGGTAGGTGGATTGCCTGGTTTAAAGACACTCTGGATACCACCTTAGGCATAAATGTAGGATTAGTCCTCATGGACACTATCTTGGTGGAAGATTAGGAAGGGTTGCACTGCCATTAAGGCCTGTAGTTCTGAAACCCTCCTTGCTGAAGTAATTGCCAGTAGGAAAGCAGTTTTCCATGACAGGTGTTGTAGGTCTGCTGTTGCTGCTGGTTCAAAGGGTGATAGTGTCAACTTTTCTAGCACAAAGTTTAAGTCCCAAGCTGGCAAAGGTGGTTTCCTTGGAGGTTTTACATTCTTGATTCCTCTGAGGAACTGCCTGAGCAAAGGGTGCGAAAAAACAGGTGGATCAAAGCTGTATTCTGCTGAAATAGCTGATGCATGTATCTTGATGGAGGAGTAGGACAGGCCTGAATGAAGAAGTTCCGCCAGATACTCTAGAATGTTAGGCATATCTATGTTTGACACATCTTTTCCTCTTTCAGTACTCCAAATGACAAACCTTTTCCATTTTCCAGTATAGTTCCTTCTTGTTGAAGGTCTGCGTGCTTCAAGAATAATGTCTTTAACTCTTTGGGAAAGTTCTGGGTTAGCTGTTGCTATGTGATGTTCCATGCAGTCAGTTGCAACGTTTTTAGGCTTGGATGTATGATGCTGTAGTTGTTCTGAGTTAGCATCAAAGGCATCAGGGGTATTGGCCACATATTGTTCTGAGACATGCTCCTCAGCAGTGGGTACCAGTGTTGTCTTGGCCAGTTTGGAGCTATCATGATTATCCTTGGACGTTCTTCCTTGATTTTTAGTAATACTTTGTGTATCAAGGGAAGAGGTGGGAATGCATATGCTGTCAGGCCTTTCCAGCTGAAGGAGAGCGAATCCACTTTCCATGCCAGTGGGTGGAATGTCCTTGTGCAGAATTTTTTGAGCTGGTGATTGAGAGGTGATGTAAATAGATCTATCTGAGGCATTCCCCATTTCTTTGAGATGGTCTTGAAAATGTCCGGGTGCAGTTTCCATTCGTGGGCATCCGATGTGGTTCTGCTTAATATGTCTGCTAGAATATTTTCTTTTCCCGGTACAAAAATTGCCTGTAACTGGATGTTGTAGCTGAGTGCTAGGTTCCACAGCTCCAAAGTCATTCTGCATAGGGGGTATGAATGAGTGCCTCCCTGCTTGTTGATGTACCACATGACTGTGGTGTTGTCTGTCCTTATCATCAACTGGCCCTCTGAGAAATGGTCTGAACCTTTGGATTGCCAGTTTTACTGCCAGCATTTCTTTTAGGTTGATGTGCAGGTGAAGTTGATCCTGTGTCCACAATCCTTGCACGCATTTGTCCAGCATGTGGGCCCCCATCCTAGGTCTGAAGCGTCTGTTGTGATGGTCTGGCTTGCTTGACATCTGCGAAAGGGTAGGCCTGGGTTTGTCTGGCATGCCTGAGCCCACCATAGGAACTCCTGTTTTAAGCATGGAATTAGTGGGATTTCTGTTTCTAGGCTGTGACTGTGTTGGGACCATAAATTCTTTAGGTACCACTGTAGTTTTCTCATATGTAGTCTGGCAAGTGGGACCAGGATTATGCATGATGCCATGAAGCCCAAGGCCTGCAGTACTTTTCTTGCTGTTAACTTGTTCAGCTTTGTTAGTGCCAAGAAGTAAAGAGGGAGTTCTTTTGTTTTTCTGCAGTTAGGAATGCCATTTGTTTTACTGTGTCCAATTCCGCGCCCAAGAATGTCCTTGTTTGGGATGGTATCAGCCTTGACTTTTGTAGATTGACTGTGTATCCCAGTGCTTGTAGCAAGTAAATGACCCTTTGTAAATCTGTTGTCAGCTTGCTTTTGTTGTCCCCTTGTAGCAGGCAGTCGTCCAGGTATGGGTAAATTTGTATTCCCTGTAGTCTGCAATGGCAATTACTGATGCCAGGCATTTTGTGAATACTCTGGGCGCAGTAGATAAGCCAAAGGGCAATGCTGAGAATTGATAGTGCTCTGATCCTGCAAGAAATCTGAGGTATCTTCTGCAGATTGGTCGAATGGGGACGTGCAGGTATGCCTCCTTGAGATCTAGAGTTACCAGCCAACACTCCTTGCCCAGCATGGAAGAAGTTGCTGTAGGTCAGCATTTTGAATTTTGGGACAATGATGTATGTATTTAAGGTGGACAGGTCGAGAATTGGTCTCCAACTTTTTCCTTTCTTGGAACTAGGAATAGTCTTGAGTAGAACCCCTTTCCTTGCTCTGCAGTTGGCACTTTTTCCACAGCTCTCATGTTTGCTAACTGCATTATCTGTTGTAGAGCCTCTGTTTTTTGATTTGGAGGTAGATTTGGCATTCCTCTTTGATTGGTAAAGTGTGGAAGTGGAACCGTATCCTTGATCTATGGTTTGTAAAATCCACTTGTCTTTTGTTATATAGTGCCAGTTTTTGAAAATAAGGTTAACTTTCCGCCTAGAGGAGCTGCTATTTGTTCCCTGGTAGGCGGATTTAGGATTAAGTCACTGTGGTTGTGTTGATGTAGTGGCAGTGGTTGTGTCTGTGCCTCTGTTGTTACCTTGCCACTGTCGTCCTCTGTAGGCACCTCCTCTGGATTGGTTTCTGCCTCTGGACGTCTGTTTCTGCCCTTTGAGATCTTGTGGAGTCAGGAAAGGACCAATTTTGGCAGGCCAGTTCCTGCTAAACCTTGGGGTTGAACCTGCAAGAAATCTTTAACCGTTTGAACGGATTTTGCCTTTTCTTCCATTTTCTTCATAACCTGCTGGGCAGGTGTACCAAACAAACTTGTCTTATCCATAGGAGCATCTAGTAACTTTGCTTTAACATGATCCGGTAAAGCTTGCTCCTTTAGCCATGCATGCCTTCTTATCACTGTGCCAGTCATGGCTGATCTAAATGAAGCCTCCAGTGCATCATAGCCACATTTTAAGGAATGGTTACTAACCTGTTGTATGTTATTTACCATTTCTAATACATATTTCTTATCAAGAGATTCATCAGTGGTTAGCTTTTTAGTTAACTGATCAAGCATAAACTCTTGGTATTGTATCATGTGAAACTGACAGTTTAAAGCTCTAGCTGAGAGAGTAGCTGAAGTGTAGACCTTTTGCCCCATCTGTCTAATGACCTTGCTTCCCTTTCAGAAGGAATAGGGTTTTAGCTATGGTCGCGGCTACTGCCTTGGGACCCTGGGATATAGTTTCGGGTCTGCAAGAGGGGCCTTGTAAAGGTGGTGATGAGTGTCTGGCACCCTGTAAAATCTGTCTGGTTTGGCAGGGGCTGGAGGTAAAGAATCTGGAGCGGAGCAGACATCATTGAAAGCATCATCCACCACAGAGAGAACAGGAGGTATAGCTAAGGGCCTGTGTTGTGGAAGGTGCAGAAAGTCCTAAGTCTTTTTCTGGAGTCTGAAAATCCTGTTGCTGCCATTGGAACTGCTCGCATGGCATGTAAGGTTTCCCCAAAGGAAAATTCTTCTGGTGGGGAAGCAGCTGGAATGGATTCTTCAGCATCAGAGTCTTCAAAATTAGAGAAAGGAGCCTCTGGCTGTTCAGTTATGTCTGATTCATCGGCTGAATCATCAGATGACACTGGCTCAGGGGGCTCTGCCCTAGGTCTCTTCTCTGGGGGCTGAGAGGCCCTGTCTGGGTGAGATTGAGATCCTCTAATTAATGAAATTAAATCTTCTGCCAGAGTAAGCATTTGAGAACTAGAGGAGGGCCTGGTTGTAGGGGGTTTAACAGGCACTGTTTTAGTAGTCTTGGCTGCTTTAGCCCTGGCGAAGGCCTTAATGGACATGGCTGCTGGAGGCCTAGCAGCACCACGTGCTGGGGTAGAGACATCCAAGGGAATGGTGTCTGATAAGTCAGTGGCAACCACCGTAGTGGGTATAATTTCTGAGGCCGATTCAAGAATGGTAGCAGGGGCCTCAGTTGTAGAGATAGATTCAGCTGTACTTTGATCAGTTTTCTCGGTTTCGCCGAAACAGAGACACTCATGGTTTGCTTAACCATGGTTTCAGCCGAAACCGCGGACCATGAAAGTCGGTCTTTATCTTTGCGTTTTGGCAGATTGGATAGTCGGAGGATCCGACGGCATAATGTACGCAAAATCAGAACCGAAAAACTGTTCAGCAAACTCCGACCGACGCCTAAGCGTTCGTCAGTTGAAAGAAGCACAGGCCGAACAGGCTGCTACGTGGGCTGGGCCTAAACAAGGCAGGCAATAAGAGTGGAAATCTTTATGAGGTATTTGTTTCCCACAGGTTAAACAATTATTAACTTTTACTGACATCGGCTGAGGCAAGAAAGAGTCCCCAACGGGGTACTTAGCTTTAGAAGTCTTCGAAGTAGTATTCGGTAGAAGTAATCTCTGGATCCGACCGACCGGCACTTGCGAACAGCTTCTGCTTCGGGCGCCACGTGGCAAGAAAGACTGAGGAAAATGGCGTCGGCTGATACCTTTATACCTGAAGACCAACAGAGATGACGTCGGGTGAAGTGCGACATCAGCCGAAGCCGGACCCGGACTTTGGAATCCGGCCGACTGAAGGGCTGCCTGACGACAGGACAACCCAGTTGTTATGACTGCAGATGCATCCATGAAGGACATCAAGCACTGAACAGCATAAGTGAGGTAAGCTATTCTCAATTTCTGAAAACCTCTACATCCTACTACAAAGGAAGGATCCAACCTATAGTCATTACAAGAAAATCCCTCAAGAGGGAAATCAAGTGACAAACATCCAGGTACAAGAACACAAATTCATTTTCCTACAAAGTTTCTTTCACCATGACCAGTATCTTGGTAACAACTCTTCGGGTTTCACAAGACAGACAACACAACAATACCGTCTAGCGAAAGTGATGTGCACCCAGCATAAACACAAGGAAACTCCTGTAGAAACTTCAGACATACAGTAGTACTATCCAGGTACCCTACTGCAGTAAGGGTGCGATTCCTCAGAGTCAAAACAAGAAGTTTAAAATCAAAGCCCTTGATGAAACTGCTGAGATCCAAAGTGTGAAGGAGGTTGCTGGACTACTTCAAAACAAAGCCAAGATGTCAATAAAAGTGAGAGTAGAAGTTTATAACTTTCTCTGAAAAAGTTAAGACTCTGCTTTCCCACTGTACAGTATGGTACTGTTCCAAAAGCCCTGACTATGTAACACAAAAGAAGACCTCTTCCTGGGAGCAACCACAACATCTCTAAGATATGGCCCTCTCTATCCACACCTCAAACTCAAAAATTCTGCTAGGTATTCCTGAAGTTTAGGTTCAGAGCACCATTTAAGGCAAATGCTTCAAAATGATTCCTTAAAGGAAGTGATTCCCTAAAGAGAATCTCTTCCACTTGGGCTAAATAAAATAATTTCTGCAAGATTTCAAAAACCTCCTCCAAAAGCCTGCCCTTAATGGTGTTAGTCTGAAAGAACCCACCTTGCAGGCAAAAGCTTCTGTGCACAAAGGTTTCTCTCACTTAGGGCAAAAGTATACAGTTTGTTTTAAAAGGATGGGCCCCTGCTAGATCAAACGAGTTAGCGGCGCAGGAAACCATGGTTGTCGTAGGCACTCGACCCATACCTTCTGTAACACCTACTGAATTAGGAATTAGAAATAAAAGGAGAGGGAAAAAAAAAAAAAAAAAAAAAAAAAAAATATATATATATATATATATATATATATATATATATATATATATATATATATATTAATTAATTAGACTACCCTCGTCAAGGTATGATGCAGTGTACTGCTTGGGCTTTTGGACTGGTAAACTCAACAGCTGGAAATGATTTTCCTCTGAGGTAAAAGAAATTTAATTGGGAAGACCACTACCACCACCACCACAGAGATCTCGAAAGATACCAGAGATCCAGTCTCCACTAACAGTTCCTGATTAAAGACCTGCTCAGACTGAAAGTACCATCTGGCCTGGGAGAACAGAGACAACTGAAGTCTCACTTCTATCATCCCCCACCACCACCATCAGAGTCTGTCTACACAGCATGAAAGAATAGGTGATCCCTCGCTTTTTCACATACCACATCAGCGGTTAGAGTAAGTTCTCACACTTTTTAATTTCTCCAAATCTTTGTGGTTTCTAATACCATGGCGGGAATGGACCCCATTACCAAGTCAAAGTACAACTAAAGTTCATTAAATTAGTATTGTTTCAATCTTTGATGTTAGCTAGAAGTGCTCTTCGCACCCACAATGTGCCCAGTAATAACTACTTCTGCAATTTGTATGGAATTACATGTATTGGTAACATATCTAAATATGATTGTAGACTTTTTTTTTTTTTTTTATAACACCCATTGCTCCTACTACTATCGGGACCGTCTGGGGTATCTTTCTTCCACATTGCACTCATTCTGCCTGCAGATCCTGAGATCTTATGACTTCGTGCCTCTCTGTACATAAGACACTGTAGTCACTGGATGTGGTGATTTCAATGATCAGTGCTACTTTTGTCTTTTCATGGACCACTGTATCCAGTTTTCGAGCATCTTTTAAATTGTTGGTAGTGGATAAGCCCATGTGATGTAAGCCATCATTTTCTAAGATTTTTTTGGTGGCTCATGTTTCCAGTGTTTTTCAGACACTTCAATACCATAATGTTTGCACAATCCCCTGTGCAACAATCTTGCCACATTAGCCTTTTAGTACACGGTTCTTCTACCATTAGTATGTCACGACCAGCAGCAAGGTGTGACTGTTTACAATTTGGTTGTAAAAAAAACTACATTTGTCTGTTTCTCCCACATGTTCAAAGGACTTTTAAACCATATGGCAGCCCACTATCTTGGGCTGCCAATATTACCTCATTAACCCCAACTACCATCTCATAGCACCTCTGTGCTTACATCCGCGCGTGCTATGAGACGACAGGAATTGTAAGCTGTTACCCCCTCCCCCACCGAGTGCCTTCTACAGATGCATGAAACTGTAATGTAGGTTTGTAGATCAGCTTAGTGTAAAACACGCTGAAATCGTAACTCATGTTATTTACCTAATATAGTTACATGTTTTTCCATGGTGGTCACATTAAACTTTTAGGAGAAAATCTCCTTTCAAAGCGTTTGCTCAAACAAGTGGTGGCAGCCAATCTGATTCCTGCAATCCAAGCCAACACTTGCATAACACCTCCACCCTCATTCTAAGTTTCTTCTTTTAGACCCAAATAAAGAGAGGGTCCAGCAGCAGAATTTCCTTTCATTTTGCTTATATTTGCCGATTTTACCTGCTGCTGGATTCCTCTTTTTTATTTGGGTACGGATTGCAAGGATTGCTGTTGCAGAAACCACATCGGTTCAGCTGGTCTTACTAGGAACTTTCCGTTCCCCTTCTACTGTACTTCTTGGCCCAAGAACTGCTTTTGTTGTCCTTCGGGCAAGGAATTTATTATTATAAACAGAGTACTGTATACATTATTGTAGTGCAGGTTGTAAGTTCTTCAAACTTACAAAGGCAACAGAATATCAGGTTATGTATTTATTTTTTATTTATTTATTTTACATTTGTTGACCGGGAAGGTCCGACTGGATACATGTCCATTTTCAGCGGAGGCCCGGGGAGAAAAGCTCCAACATTGGCAAATAGGTATACAATATGTTGATAGAATACAGACTGTTCTCCTTAGGTAGTATACACAAAAAAGAGGAGACATTTTAAAGTATTTCAATACATTACTCCAAGATATATAAAAAAGATACAATACACATAGTATAACAGACTTTTTCTCCTTTTAGATTGACCCTTAGGATAGTTATATCGGGTATTAGTATAGGAAGCAAAGACAAGAGATTTACATGGAAGAGGATATGAGGGAAACAGATGCGAGAGAGGTAGAGGTTACATAGGTTAGACCTGGTAAGGAAGAGGAAAATCTGGTTTAGGTGGAGTCAGTTTGGGCTTATGCATTGGCAAAGCCAGTGTGTCTGGAGGTGGTGATTTAGCCTCTTTTTGAAGAGTTTTATGGAGAAAATGATGGTGAGGCTGGGTGGAAGGGAGTTCCATATTTTTCCGATTGCATTGGCAAAGAGAGAGTCACCCCCTGAATTGTTGGATTTTACCATGTGAGCTAGTAGCTTGTTTGAGGAGCGTAAACTATTGAGATTGTTGTAAGGTTTGATTAAGTTTTTCAGTGCAGGGGTTTTGTCAGATTGTTTAAGAATTTTAAATGCTACTATGAGTTGGCTCTGCTGGAGAAGGTTAGGGAATTCGATCCAACCCAGGTTTTGTAGGTTGCTACAATGATGGGTTCTGTAGGGCATGCCAGTTGCAAATCTGGCAATATGATTATAACATGTTAGTTTGTTTACTTCAGTTATGTTAAGATTTGTAAGAATAGGGAAGGCATATAGGAGGGTAGAGAGGAGATGGGAGCGGGCAGTGGCCATTTTTGCTATTGGGGTAAGAAAGGATTTTATTCGATAGAGCGACCCGAGTTTTTTATTAACGGTTTTAATAGTCTGATTGATATGGATATCACATCTAAGTTTATTGTCAATGGTAACTCCCAGTAGTTTAGTGTAGGAGTCTGGGGAGATGTTTGTCCCATTTTTGGATTGAATATAAAAGGGTGTGTGTATGACCTTATGAGTGGGGTAGAAGATTAACAGTTTGGTTTTGTTTGGATTAAGAATAAGTTGACATCCCAGTAACCAATTCTCTACTGCCGTAAAGCAGGATTGTGTTTTTGATAATAAATTAACTGGAGATGAGTCAGAACAAACTAATGTCGAGTCATCAGCATACTGAATACAGGTGGCATCTGGGATGGCTTTGTAGAGGTCATTTATGAAGACAGAAAAGAGAAGAGGTCCCAATATGGAACCTTGAGGAACCCCTATGGTATTAGATAGGAGGCTAGAGAGCCTGTTCTGCCACAGTACAGCTTGCTGTCTCTCTGAGAGAGGCTTGAAACCACTCGAGTTTGGTTGTCTAAATGGAGATTTTTTTAGGGTATTGTGAAGTAATTGATGGTTCACCATATCAAAGGCCTTTGATAGGGCCAGAAAGAGAGCTGACAATAT
Organism: Protopterus annectens; assembly: GCF_019279795.1. Lineage (NCBI taxonomy): Eukaryota > Metazoa > Chordata > Ceratodontiformes > Protopteridae > Protopterus > Protopterus annectens. The sequence continues at coordinate 513,630,848 of NC_056747.1, read as the reverse complement.
TTTTTTGTTATTCCGGTTGTGGTTAATTGTGTCAGTAAAAGAGAGAAGAGCAATGGTTGTACTATGGTGTGGTCTAAAGCCATGTTGAGAACTGGAGAGTAGGTTGTTCTGGATAAGATAGTAAAGAAGCTGTCTGTGTACACATTTCTCCATGATTCTGGCCAATGGTGACAATATAGCTATGGGCCTGTAATTTGACAGTTCCGTTGATGAGCCTCCTTTATGGAATGGTATTACATAGGATATTTTCCATATTGAGGGGATTTTGGCTTCGGCCAAGGTACGATTGATGAGTATCGAGATGGGGTAAGCTATGACATCAGCAGCTTTTTGAAATATTCAGCTGGGAGAAGGTCAGCGGAGAGAGTAGTTGGTTTTAGTTTTTTCAGTAGTGTGCATATGTAGGCAGTGGGGACAGGTTGAAATTTAAAGGTGGGTATGGACTTTAGGGTGATATCTGTTAACTGGGGGCAAGTAGTTGATAGCTGGTTGGCTAGGGATTGTATAGTGTCCGTGAAGAAGGTATTAAAGGAATTGGCTACTTCCTCTGGGATTTTATCTGATAGTTTTTCTGGGGTAGGAGTTGAGCTTTACCTGGGAGGAGTAGATTGTTTAAACTGGCCCAGAATTTTTGGGGATTGTTTTGGTGTTTGTATTGTAGTTGACAATAGTAGTTTTTTTTGTCTAGGGTTATAGATGTTTTGGTCAGATTTCTTTGCTGTTGAAATTTAATGCGGTCGAGGGGGGACTTGGTTGTATTAGCCATATATCCCAGGTTTTGTTCTTAGTTTAATTAGGGATTTAGTGTCCTTTGTTAGCCAGGGTGCTATATTTGTTTTAATTCTAATTTGTCTTTTGGGTTAGACTCAAGTATTGTTAGAAATGTGGTATTAAATTTAATACTGCCTCTAAGGGAGAAGCTTGAGGGATGCCCAGTTGTAGGATTTAAGTTCTGTCTGAAATTTTGTGAGGTCAAAGTGTTGCCTGTTTCTAACCGAACTGTACATGGGCTGATTAGAGTATGTTAACTTGTTTTTCTTTAGGTAGGTGATGAGGTGATCGCT